>NW_006922315.1:42467-55296 GCF_000298275.1 Orycteropus afer afer | reverse complement strand
AAAAAAAAAACAAACTCACTGCCCTCGAGCCAATTCGACTCATAGCAACCTCTCCTTGGGTTTCTGAGGTGGTATCTCTGTGGTAGTAGATTCCCCGTCTTCCTTCTGAGGAGTGGCTGGTGGGTTTGAACCACCAGCCTTCTGGTTAGCAGTCAAATGCCTTAGGCACTATGCCACACATTTTCCCCAGAGACAAATACTTGGAGCAAAGTGCTGGGGTGTTATATGCTAATCATCTCCTGTGGCCTGTGTGACAAGTTAAACTGTAGTGGAAATGTTCTTGCTATGAAATGGGGTGAGTGTTACTTGGTCAGGCAGTAGAACTGCTTTGAGGCTAGAGAACATACGAGGAGAACCTTAAAACAGCTAGAAAGCATAGCAACCAGGAAACACAGCGTTCTTTGTTCTATGAGACTTTCTTATAGAATACACACGCAACGAAAGAATACTTGTACTAAAAGGGAAAAAACTACACAGATGTGCCTTTTGAATGAATTATTGTCCTTTTGTTCATGTCTTTTCACAGCATTACTGTTTTTCACAAATCTTAGAAAGTGAAGTTTTTCACCCCACATGAGTTTTATTTTATTTTCTTGAATTATTAATGACACACTTTATTAGCTGTATGTCAGCCTCATGGGCACAGTTTTCACGAAGGAGAGTGGCTCTAGTGTGGAGGGGAAAGTAACCGGGTCTCGTGGTGGCAACTCTGTGTCTCCCTCTTGCCCTGGGAGGGTACTCCATTTTCCTCCCATGAGTTCTCAGAAAGGAGACTGAATTTCTCCTCCTTCCATATCAACAGAAGTTAAGAAAACTCTGCACTTGATGTACAGGGGCTGGGTGTCTGGGGACTTGAAATCCTGACTTTGCAGCAGGTCCTCATTTACCAGCCGGTTGCCAGGCCAAGGCCTCCAAGCCTAAGCCTGTCTGCTTTTATATTCACTATGTTGCTTTGTTAGGACCTCTGGGCACAATCTTCTGAAAATATCTTTTTGTGTATCATAGAAAATTTCCAGAAAGGCCAAGTGTGTAAAGTTTTGTTGTTTCATTCTCTCAGAAAGGCTTTGCTTTCCTCATGTTTTCCATCTTTTTTTCTAAGGAGCTCCACCTTATTTGTTCTTAATGAAAGTATTATGCCATCGTCAAGGTTGGGAGTTTAATTCCACATGATCCAAAGGGGCGGACTTATCCAAATGATTCTCTTGTCAGTGCAGTCCTGTGGATTCCTTCTGAATTTTTGAATTACAATGTGTGGCAAATGTCTCTTTAGGGTTTAAGTGATACACGTGTGTGTGTGTGTGTGTGTGCGCGCGCGCGCGCACGTGTGTGTGAAAAAGGCAGGAGCATTTGCTGTCAGGATACTATGCACTGCTTCAGAAAAGCTCTTTTACCATCTTAAAACTCATTTATGGAAGAAACATGATAATGAGGGCAAAATGCTTTCCTAGAGCCCAACTAAATCTAGACCCTTCAAGTAAAAGAAAATATTGCCTGAATTCTGAATGTGAAGTTTTCTCTTACACATACTTTGGCCTCAGGGGTGCTAATTACACTTCACCCCTTCGCCACCCAAAGGATCAAGCATAGTATTTCTTGATAGTCACTTTGAGATGTCTTACTGGACCTTTGAGTCTTAAGCCTTTTATACTTGTCATTTGTGTTTTAAAAGAATGGCAATGAGAAGAGCCATTCTGGTTCTGGGGGGGGGCAGTAACCTCCCTGTGGCCAGGTGAAAGTTATGTAGGTCCTTTCTATGAGCACTCTGCTGGGGGGGGGGAGCGACGACAACAGAAGATTCCCTGATCAATTACTTTCAGGTATTACTATGAGTAAAATAGTGAGGTCTTGATCTCATTTGATAACAGGGAAGAAACTGGTAATAAATACATTTTCTGGACAGCCTGTTACTTCAGTCATCATAACAAACCAAATTGATTGTTGATGATTAACCAAAGTAACAGCTGGAAATTTTAATGAATCCACTTGTCTGGTCATTTCAACTAAACACTGTAAAAGAAGCTGATGGCAATCCCATTCTTGCTTTGTTCCAGTGTAGATAGAGCATTTAGTAGTCAGCGTGAGCTCTTCCACGAGAAATGCAGACACAGGCCCGCGGGGCAAAGGCTTGCTCACTAGCTGCCAGGATTCCTCCCAAAACCAATTTCAAACCTAGTAAACTATATGATTCTCAAATTAACAGAAAATACATATTAGCAAACACTCAGATTGAGGAGACTCAACAAATGCTGTTTAATTTCAAGAGCAGAAATATACAGGACAAATTAACTATGAAAAATGAATGTGCTCAATGACAAGGGCTTTTTCCTCTATCCATCAAGAGCCCAATAGGGGGACCATTCTTCTAAATAGTAGGATACAGGCTCTCAGGATTAGGGCTCTCCTTTAAGGCATTCAATTGCAAATGAGGAATTCATCATGTACCCAAAAAGAAAAATCACTCGAGATTTGTGTCATGTGGCTTTTATTTTAGGCACCACTGTTTGGAGCAAGTTAATCCTACAAAAATAATTTAAAGAAGATCATTGTTACTTTAACACACACACACACAAAAAAAAAACGTGTTCAACTATGTATGCTTTGTGTGTGTTATTTTACTTAAATGGGATACCTGTATGTTACAAGTTTGTATGATCAAAAAGATTTAAAAAAAAAAAAGAAAAAGATATGCCCCAGCCTTTACCAAAAGATCTGTAGTTCCTGTGCAGTGTGAGTTCCCTGGAAAGCAACTGAAAAGTATGAAGGATTGCATGCAGGATGTTTATTAGGAAGTGTTCTCAGGATCAACACCTGTTGGGTGAGCAGAAGGAGAAGTTACACCTCATGCAGTCCTAACAAAGTCCCTAACCAGCTCCACAGAGAATTCTCGGGCTGAGACATTCTGGCAGGGTTGTGCAGAATTAGGGCAAGTGCTGAACCAGTCATTGGACATCTTCAGAGAAGGAGTTGTAGTTTTGGGCAAGATGTCTTTTTCCAGCTGTGGGCAGTCCCTGGAAATGGACTCATCTGAAAGGTCAGTAACCAACACTTCCAACAGCTTAGGAAATGAGTACTTCAGTCCTGGAGTCCGCCTCAAACTGGTTCAATCATGGGCAACAAAGTGGAACTGGAACAGACCTGAAAAATTTGGGAGAAGTAGAACAATAACTGAAATGGGGAATATTATGGGTTTAAGCCCTGGAGTGGGAGACTTGGAAAAGGTGATAAGAACTCTTTTGGGAGCCGGATGCTGGAGATTGGATAATTGCCAGGACTGCGGGGAATGATAGACATTCAAAGTAGTGTGGTCAGCCACCATCATTGAGCAGAGCACAGTTGTTTCCTACTCTGCCAGTTAAGAGATTTTGGTTTCTATGCAACATGCATACTGCCCTTGTTCTCTGAGAGGGGGATTAAATTTCTAGCAGGGTATCGACTCATAATGTTTTTCCATTCCAGTTATTCCAGTATAATTATATTTTACAAATTCAGGTCCATTCCAGTTTTGCTTCATCAGCTATGACTGAACCAAACTGAACCCGTTCAAAGCCCTGCCTGGAAGTGGGTGGTATGGGCAGTGTGCATCACAGTGTCCAGCAGGCAAGCATGCTAGTAACAGCTATGTGATTGATTGTGGTGGGGGGATTGATGGGGAAGGAATGGAGCCAGATGTGTGACTTTGTCCGCCTGTGGACTCAGGTACTATTAGTCTCCTTATTCTGTTCTCTTCAGCAGCATATGAGGCCATAAATGTCATTTGATTTAAAAATACAAAACAAGGTAGATCTTAGGATTTCAAAGCTAGGAGGAACCTTAATGATCATCCAGTCCTCAAAAAATGTAGCCCCAGAGATGTAAAAAACCCAAAGTCAGAAAACAGATCCAGGCTGATTGTCATCTCAGGCATTTCTCCTGTTTGTTTTTTTCCCTAGAAAAAAATTTCTGGTTTTGTTTGAGTAATGGAAGTCGGCAGTGTGCTGAGCAGGGCTAGGTCTAGGATGAGCCAAATGAAGCACCTAGGGCACAGAAACACTCCATTTTCAGAATTGTATAAAGTGACAAAGTTTAAGTAAAGACTCTCTCAAAGGGTCAGTGCAGGCGTACCCTGAGACTGTGTGCCTCCTTAACTTTCATGGCCTGGATGCCTCGAGTGTCTTGTGCTATACCTGTTCCTAGTACTTTGGAGTGGATGAATCCTATTCAGCAGAGGTTGGTTTAGGACAGCATATTGTAACCTGGTACTGGTCAATGACATGTAAGGGGACATCTGCTTTAGGACTCCTAGGAAAGGTTTGCCTTCCTGATAAAAAGGAGACATCAAAAGAAAAAAAAAATCACTTTCTGTCTTTGAACAGTTACGTTATGTGATACCTGGAGCTGTTGCAGCCATGAAAGGACAAATCTGAGAAAGGGTATGTCTGAATAAGAGACGTGTGTGGGGAACCAGTTCCCCAGGACTCCTTAGAGGTCTTTCTCAGAAATTAGGGTAAGAAGGAAGAGCCCAGAAAGGCAAGAGTTTAGTGCTTCCCTTGAGACTGTGAAGTGGAAGATGATAAAGATCTCAGATACCAAAAGTTAGGACTGGGAAAATCATGGAATGATGAGAAGGAAGGGGCTACCAGAAAACCAGTGGATTGATTTTACCTAGTAACTTCACCAGTAATCAACCCAATAGAATTGGGGCTTTAATATGAAGATTGAACTGATTGGCAGAAAGATGGGTCCTCCTGGTCTTGCTGCCCCTGCCTCAGCTTGACAATTTGGATGGGCTGCTACCCATAGTAGCAGAAGTGAGAAGCAATGAGGCTGCCCCACCAAGATTGGCAGTCACAGGACTTGATCTAACTGGGAGAGTGTTTATACCTCAACTAGTCTGGCCAGAGCAGAACTTGAATATCACATGGAGCACCAGGAAAATCGTGCCAGATGCCTAATCCAAAGTAGATAGTAGTCGGGGCAGCACCAGCAAGGGAAATAGGAAGTCATGTGGACTAAAAGTTTGGCAGAGTGAATCAAAAAGAAGGTGGTAGGCAGCCAGGGAGTGCTTGCCTTGCCTTTTCTGTAATGCCTAGTATAGTGACGAAGATCAGGGACAAACATCCCTATGCATTATCGCCAGTTTTGATGTTGTATGTAGCCTGTTAGCCAGGAAATAACCCCTGATCCCAAGGCAAAAGGTCTGAAACTTAATTGCTTTGGCCAGTTCATCCATTTGAAAAATATCTGTCCTGTGATTGTTGGCGGATTCAGGCTCAGTCTGATTTTTTATCAATTTGTAGTTTAATTCAGAGATCATTGGTGTCTACTTTGAGCTCAGAGGTTCCTGCCTGCTGAGCTGCTCTAGTCTTTGTGGTAGGTCAGTTAAAGGGGAGAAGCATCCAGAATGCTAGACCACACAGTAATGTTCATCGTAATGTAATTGACGAAATTGAGAACCTGAAATTAGAGTTTCATTGTAATGTTTTCCAGAATAACCGACAATCCACAGGAGTTTTCGTGCTTGTTTGATAACACACAGTCTCTTTCAGAAGAAGCAGGTGGCATGCAGTTTAATAAAAGCACATTCCTTCTCAGCACACACTTTGCCCTCTGCTGGGAATAATCTGGAGTTCAATTCAGCCTGACCACACCTGACCCAAACTGGCACGATGGTTTCTCATTGGAGCGTTCTGCTCCCCGTAGGAAAGTGGAGTTACGTGCAGTGTTTGGGTTTTTTTTTTTTTTTTTTGCAGCCACACGTTATGTTTCTCTGTTGGTATTTACCAGTGTTCCCACTGCCTTGTGCAAGTCTTAGAAGCTCACAGTATATCACGTTAAGAAAAAACCTTCCAATAAATCATGAGGTCCCCTGATGTGCAGTCCAGTCCGGATGAATGATACTAACATATTCAGAATGACTTGTCTGCCTCGGCCTTATGCACCGAGGACTAGACCAGCTGCATTGAAAACTTTGGTTGTTGTTGCTTTGCACTATTTTTTTGCTGTCTTAATCTTTATCCACTTACAAGATTCAAAGAGCTGAAACTTCAGTCGTCTTCGTTATTTCCACGTCTCAGAACGGACACTCCTCTCCACGGACTGATGGTTTGACGGCGTGCTCTGGGAGTGTTAAGGGTCTTCTTAATTTCCATCTCCACCCACAGTCTCCACAGCAGCAGCTCTCCCCCTTTTCCTGTTGCAAGTTTCTGCCATCTTGAACAATCCTTTATAAAGGGCAACAACATGATTGAACCTCCCTGTGTCTTTGTCTCCATATCCGAAAATCAGGGGGAGGACCAGATGGGAAACCTCCAAGTTCCTGGGTGGCTGCCACCAGCTCTGGACGATCTCTGTCAGCTGGTTTATTTATTTATTTATTTATATTTTTATTGTGATTTGGGTGAAAGTTTACAGACAAATTCACTTTCCATACAGCAGCTCGCATACATTTTGTCTCATGACGTTGAGTGCAATCTCCTACAATGCCACAGTTGCCCTCTCACTTCCTCCCCATAGTTACCTCTTCCCTGTGTCCTTCCCTCTCATTCATTCCTGCCCCCTGAGCTGTCTCCCTGTGCATAAACAGCCCTTCTATTCTCCCATGATCTCTCCAGGGCGTGTATCTACCTAATGTCAAAGTTCAGCTCATATGCCTGTCAGCAGCTTTTACTCCCTATATACATCATGCTGCTCCTTGCAGAAATAGTTGGGGATCTGTATTATTTAATCACTGTATTTGTCAGAGGCACTGGTTTGGTGGTACAGTGGTTAAAAGCATCCACTGCTAACCAGAAGTTCAGCAGTTAGAATCTACCAGCTGCTGTGTGGGAGAAAGATGAGGCAGTCTGCTTCTGTAAAGATTGACAGCCTTGGGAACTCTCTGGGGGCAGTTCTACTCTGTCTTGTAGGGGCACTGTGAGTTGGAATCAACTTGATGGTAGTGGGTTTGGTATTTGTCAGAGTATCATGGCACGTTTCTTCCTAAACCTCCCAGGCCCCTTTTAAAGACGCTAGAGTGTAGGCTCAAACAGGTGTGTACCGACAGATACACCTTCCCTCTGAAGCCAGTCCAGGCGAACATACTGTATGGCTCTCCAGTGGTGACTTTCCTTGGCCCCAACCCTTGTTATCTTAGAAGCCGCATCTCACTTCCTCCTTTGGCTTTTTCTGACCTGACTCCTTCAGCTGTTGCTATTTCTTTGTTCCCCTCCTTGGGTCTTTGCCCAGCTTCTGGTTTGGGTGGTTTTGCCCTTTGTTTGCCAGTGCCTTGTGCTGTGTTTTGTTGCTATTAAGAGCTTGGAGGGAAAAGGAGGTGAGTTGTTGAGTGATACAGCTGCCAACTGTTGTTACTACCAGAACAATTCATGTTTAATATTCCCCATTTATGACTAGTCCGTGATGGTGGCTCTGGTGCAGGGAAGTGGCTTGGGTGCCCAGTCAATTTCTCCTCATCTTATCCCATTGTATGTTTTTTTTAGTCACTTTCTTGCTTTCTGTTCATAGGAGCATAGACTTTTCTGTCCATTACCCTCAACCACATCATGTTTTCCACCAAGATGTTTTTCCTGTTTACATTTTATTTCCAGTATCAACCATTCTGCAAGCTCATACAGAACTGGATTTGAAACCTGGCTTTCTTTTCTCTTACTGTTGGTCTAATTTTTGGCAAAAATTGGACTCTACCTCTGTGAGCCTGCTTTTCTCTTTGCAAAGTATAGATGGTAAGACTTTTGTCATTGTTAATATGAGTATTAGATGAGATGATATCTGTGAAAATGCCACGCACAGGGCCTGACACACAGTAGGGACTCACTACATGTACATGCCTTTCTCTCCCTGTTCCTTTTCCTCCCTCTTTATTTTGCCTAGCTTCAATAGGTACAAAGAGCTCTGGTGGTGTAGTGGTTAAGGCATTTGGCTGCTGATCAGAAGGTGGGGGGTTTAAACCCAGCAGCTGCTCTAAAGGAGGAAGATAAGGCAGCCTGCTTCCATAAAGATTCACAGCCTTGGAAACCTGGTGGGGGTTGCTCTGAATTGGAATCCACTTGATGGCAGTGAGTTTGGTTTGATGAGTCAGATAGGTACAGGAACTCTGGTGACATAGTGGTTAAAGCATTTGGCTGCTAACCAAAAAGTCAGCATTTAGAACCCACTAGCTAGCATAGTGGGAGCTCTGGTAGCTTAGTGGCTAAGACACTTGCCTGCTAACCAGACGGCTGGCGGTTCAAACCCACCAGCTACTCCTCGGAAGGAAGGTTGGGCAATCCTACTTCCGTAGTGATACTGCCTCGGAAACCCAGGGAGGGGTCGCTATGAGTCGGGGCCGACTCGACGGCACATAACAACAACAACAACAACAGCTAGCATAGTGGCTAAGACACTTGCCTGCTAACCAGATGGCTGGCGGTTCAAACCCACCAGCCACTCCTCAGAAGGAAGGTTGGGCAATCCTACTTCCGTAGTGATATTGCCTCGGAAACCCAAGGAGGGGTCGCTATGAGTCGGGTTTGACTCGACGGCACATAACAACAACAACAACAACAAGCTTTTCCATGGGAGAAAGATGAGGCAGACTGCTTTATAAAGATTCACAGTCTTGGAAATCTTATGGGGCAGTTCTACTCTGTCCCATAGAGTCACTATGAGTATGAATTGACTTGAAGGCATTTTTTTTTAAATACTCAAAATGGTTTGGTCCCCCCCATCATAGTTTCAAAAAAACACTTCTCTTCATAGGGCCAGCCAAGCTTTGTTTCAACAGATTTTCTGGCCTACTTGGAAAAGCTTCTAAAGCCACCTGAGGGAAAACAAAATTCCATTCCCAGAGCTTTGTCTGTTACTGGTTGCTATGGCAACCCATGGGTCATACTGTGTTCCCTGGTTCTCAGTGGCTTCCTTAAGCAAGGTAAACTTCCATGCAGGAAATATTTACCCAGCTCTTCTCAGCCATCTTCGGTTCCTTTTCTCTAGCCCTGTCCATGAAGTCAACGGTCATTGTTTCTCCTCCCGCTCATATTTTCTCAAGCAAACACTGTCTGGCATAGTGCTTACCCTGCCAGCAAGCTACTCTGTGTTTGGACCTCAGCACCTGAAGCATTTATCTACCTGGTTTGCAACGTCTCAGAGATGTTGAAAAGTCTCCTTTATTCATTTCTCTCTTCCCTTTTCTTCCAGAGTCGGTTTCAGCTTTGGAGGAATCCTCTTTGCTCTCCTCTGCCACCCTTCAAGATGCTTGGCTACTCATTGACTCAACTTTCTACCCGTCAACACTCATGCCAGACGTGGACAGTTGTCCAATTTCTCATTATCTTTGTGGGTTCACAGTGTCTGCTACCTGGCAAAAGCCAAACCTAATGTATGGTCTGTGCTGCATAACACGGAGAATGCAATCCTTTATAATTCTCTGCTTATCTTACCCATTTCTGGCTCAAGAGTATATGTGCTTCTAAAGACACATTTGGTAAAATGATTCTAACCCTGCCTTTGCATGGCCCGTGGGGTGTGTGTGTGTCCTTTTCCATGCAGTTAGTGCAACTCTTTGGTTATGAGCAGCATCCCGATACTCACAAGAAGATGGTGCTCACATGCCTCCTGAGCAAGACTGAAAGGAATAAGAGACTCAGAACCAGAAATTTCCTTTTAAATTTTCCAAAGTTGATCCTCTCTTCAAAGTCTCAGTCTTACTTGGATATGTGGTCATCTGCCCTCTTGAGATTGAAAAGTCATGCTCTTGTGAGCTGGTTTTTGGACTCTGGTGACTAGTGCAAAGTTGATTTGAATATCCAGCTAAAGTCTACTTCCTTATAGTTTTCACCAAGTGAGCTAGGTTCCTGGTTGGTCTCTCTGGAACTATATTTGTTTTCTTACACAAGTCCATAAAATCATTGTCCTTGCTCAGTTACCTCTTCTCCAACTAACCTAAAGTTTTTTTTTATTGTCGAAACTCCCAGACTCTACCAGGCTCAACACTCAACTCTAGATGCAGTCTAGCTTGTCAATATTATCTCTAAGTGTGGCACTAAAAGCCGAGTCAGAAGTTAGGTAAGGCCTGGCCAGCACAGAAGAGAGACTATCCTCTCCCTTGTTCTGCATACTATGCTTTTGGTAGAACCTAAAATCATAATCTTTCCTCCACAGCTCCATCATACTGTTATGTCATTCTGAGCTTGCAGACAATGATAAACCTCCGTTTCAGAAAAGCAGTTGGTTAGGCACATCTTGAGTCTTCTTGGTAAGCAGTGCTTCTGCTGGATTGAATTCACTGCCGTCTATACACTAGCTTCATGTTGCGGCGCATTGACTTTCCCCTTGCTGAATTTACTGCTCTGTCATTTCAACCATTGAGATCATTTTGGGTCCTGTCTCTGTCATCTGCTTTTATGTGACTTCAAAAGGAATAACCTTGAAAACTGGATTTTATTCTGTGAAATGAACACCATTTTTTGGTATATTTATTTACATCATTATTATATTCTGCTCACAGTATCTTGCCATCTGTCATACTTTATTTAGCTTGGGAAAATCTGTTTAAAGACTGTTTACAGACCTATGGGGATTTGACTGTTTCTGAAGGCTCAATGCTTATGTCTGAAGTGGTATTAGTCCTCCACTCATAAACAGCCTGCAACCATAGCCAAACAGGAAAGGAGAGGGAGAAAGTGGCATTCAGAAAAATCGGAATTGATTTTTCACAAGATAGATAAACATGTCACCCAAACAACTAAGGTGCAGAGGAAGGATTTCATGTTCTGGGATTCAATTAGTTTGAATCCCAGCTTCTTCATTCCCTTGGTGGGTCATATTGGCCCATTTAACCTCCGTGTCATCATCTCTAAAAAGCATGGCGCTGGCCTCACATGAATGTGGAGAGGATTATGTGAGCTAAGAGGGAGAAGAGCTTGGCCCCCACAGTACATAGCATATAGTTGATGCTCAGCGTGTATGGGAGTGAAATGAACAGACTCCCTCTTTTCAAATCCATGGTTGCCTCATCAGTTCCATCACGCCTTGAGATTCCACTCTGTTCATAGTTAAATCTCATCTCCCGCTGCCTTAAATTTATCGTGAACATATTCCCAGCAAGCTTCTCTCACTTACCCCCTTTGTCCAGGACTGCACAGAGTTCCTTCCATTTGAATTATAAATAGAACAATAGTCAGTAAGTGCAGATGCCGGTGTAGAGTACATTTCCATCCTACAGAGCTCTAGCATATGGAGATGGATGTAGAATTGAAGGCTGCTCCGATGTGAAGGGAAGGTTATTTTCTAGATGGTATCCTGGTGGGTTTTGGCTTGAGACTCTCCTATTTTTCAACTCCCCAGAACACTTTAGAAAGGTGCTTTTGGAAGTGAAGCGAGCAGTGGTTGGCTCAGGTCAACACCATTTGGGAAAAAGTATTGCTTCTATCGTCTACTGGTCAGTATTTAATCAGCTTCATTGTTTGAGGACAATGACAAGAGGGGCCTCAGTGGCTGCTCTGAGCCTGGGCAGTTACCCATCAACGTCATAGGGTCTTGGCCAACTCTTGACTTCCCAGTTTAATGGACACTCATCAAGCTGGGTACCTCTATGCTGCTTAGTCACTCTGCTGTTGTGGGAAATCATTGTAGCCTGTAGGTATACCTTCAGGCCATAGAATCAGATAGGTTGATTTATGGATTGAACTGTGTCTTCTCCAAAACATGTGGTAGAATCCTAGTTACTATCCCTGTGGACATAATCCTGCTTCTAAATAGGGTTTTCTGTGTTATATTATTAATGATACTGTTCTGTGTTAATGAAGCCATATTGTAATTTGTCTTTAGAACAAGGATGGTGACCTCAATTCAAGGATGTAGGCCTTCTGGTCATTATTGTGGAATGACATGGCTACTAGTTTACATGTGTGATCTTGGTGACCTTCTGACCCTTAGCATCTCTTGGGTTGTTGTTGTTATGTGCCATCAAGACCCTCAAATCCTAAATGACAAGTAAATTGTATAGCTAACCTTAAATTGCAAGATAGTTACATTTCCAAGTAGGAAATCTGTAGATCAGGAAGGGATGTGTCATGTTGGATAAAGAATCCATAGATGACATATTGTCACTGTATCTGTGTCACTTTTTAGATTCTAGAATGATTTTATATTTTCTCATTTAACTCTCATGATGAACCTGATGTGGAATCTGTATCAAGAGGTGGTTGTGTGAGTTCTATGAGATCACAGAGTGCTGAGCCCTGGGCCTATCCTAGAGAAGGCATTAAATAACTAGCAATTATTTCGTTATTGTTTACCAAACCAAAACCAAACCAAACCCACTGCCCTGCTGTTCATTCTGACTCAAAGTGACCCCCATTGGGTTTCTAAGGTAGTAAATCTTTATGAAAGTAGACCGCCTCATCTTCCTCCCACCAGAGCAGCTGGTGGGTTGGAACCACTGACACTGTGGGTAGCAGCCAAGTGCCTTACCCACTACACCACCAGAGTTCTGTTTTACAGTTGTTAAAATTAAAGCAAGGAGAAGTTACTATCTTCTCTTTAGAGATCAGAAGATGCTAAGCTTGTGAATGTTAAATGATTTTTTTTAATGGCTTCACAGAATGTGACTGGTTAGAGTTTACTTTTATTTAAAAATAAGTTGATATTTTATAAATAAAGTAGTAGCATGTTCGCAGCTTAATGAGTGGCTCTAGGCAAGGATACGTAACAAAAAGACTTCAGTGCCTGGTATTGAAAATGTCATCTTTTAGACAGACATAAGTATTGATTTGGGTGAAGAGAAGGGCAGTGTACCAAATGTGAGTGACCGATATGGCAGCATTGAGGATGAGAAAGACAGAGAGAGGTGCATGGGAGGTACAGACAACAAAGA
>NW_006922315.1:37974-41586 GCF_000298275.1 Orycteropus afer afer | reverse complement strand
GGGAAGAGGTAACTATGGGGAGGAAGTGGGAGGGGAGCTGTTGCATTGTGGTAAACTGTGGTCAATGTCATGAGAGAAAGTATATGTGAACCGCTATATGGAAAGTGAATTTGCTCTGTAAATCTTCACCCAAATCACAATAAAAAAAAATGCCATCTTTTAATTTAAGCCATTTTTTATATTTTCTGTAAGGTTCTATATTTTCTTACTATGGGTATTAAAATTTAACTGATGGGTTCTGTTACTAATGGACACTTTTCTTCTGTCCTTCTTGATTATGAAGGTGTGTAAGGAAACTTGATATTAGTGTATGTTTCCCATCTTTCTGCTCAGCTTTCTGGATTGGTTTGCTAGTTCTCATAGTTTTTCTGTGAATGCTGTTGAAAATTCTGTATGATTTGTATTTTTGACGCATTCTAATGGCATAACCACACAACACTGTATATTCACCTTCAGTAAATAGTATCTCTGAATTATCCAGCAAAGCAAGTTTTGAATGTTCCTTGCTTTCAGGTCTAGACTCCATGTGCCCTCTCTAAACCCCACCCATTTCTTTTAGTCTAGGTTTGTTGACCTCTGTTCTGAGAAATGAGTCCTCAGGTAAAGATTTAGCAGGGACATGAATGCCAACTGATTAAGGAATCCCCTAGTAGCCAAGTGAAAATCAAATTCATTGAAAACAGTTTGGTATAAAACACTGCCGTCCGATAGAAACATAATGAGGCATACATGTGTACGTGTGTGTGTGTGTGTGTGTGTATACACATACACAATATAAAAAGGAACTCTTAAGATTTTGGCCCAAATCATTGGAAGAATGGAATTGCTGTCAGTTGAGATGAAGAAGTCTCCATTACTAGAAAATTGTTGTTGTTGTTATGTGCCGTCGAGTCAGACCTGACTCATAGCGACCCCTCCTTGGGTTTCCGAGGCAGTATCACTATGGAAGTAGGATTGCCCAACCTTCCTTCCGAGGAGTGGCTAGTGGGTTTGAACCGCCAGCCGTCTGGTTAACAGTCAAGTGCCTTAGCACTATGCTACCAGAGCTCCCACTAGAAAATTAGGGAAGAGTAATAGATGAGCTATATTAGGGACAACTGTTGAACATGCAAATGAGACTGTCGAGTAGGCTAGTATCTACAGGGTGGCCAGGAAAGAGGTTTAAGCTGGAAGTGCAAAATTGAGTGTTAACAGCATACAGATGGTTAAAGCTGTGAAACTGGAAATGTTCACCCAGGGAATGAGTGTAAATACAGAAGAGAGAAAGGATTCCAAGACTGAACCCAGGGTACTCCAACATTATGACAACAGGAAGAGAGGACCTATTCAAGGAGGTTGAGGAAAAACAGTGACATAGGAGGAAAAATTGTGAAATGAGCATGTTATGCATAATTTTTCTTTTTTAAATATACCTCATTTTGTTGTAATGTAATGGCTTTGCTTCTCTCTTGCTTTTTCAGGCTCTAAAGGCATTTTTGTATGTTCTCTTGTTAATCCTTGTGAAGAAAATGGGTCAGTGAGTTAGTGAAACATTCACTGACATAGTTTTGTCATAAGGATCAAATGAAAACACATACATAAAACCCCAAGTACAGTACCTGCTATGGAACTAAGGATTAAGGGAATATAACAGCTTATCTTTGTATTCATTCTTTTTCTTCTTCACCCCCTTCTCTACTTCCCCTTCCTCCTCCTCTGTTTTCTGCATTTCTCTTCCTTTTCTCCTCACCCTCCTCTATTTCCTCTTCCCCTCGTCGTCCTTCATTTCTTCTCCTCCTCCTCATTCTCCTGTTCTCTTCATCTCCTAACGAACCATACTTCCACCATTACTAACACTGTTATGACTTAGTATCAAGCCTGAAAGTAAAACCACACTCCTGATGGGATTTGATTACTTGGATTGGAGGTTTAGGGTCATGATTTCATGGGGCATGCAGTAAATTGGCCTAATTACGTGTTTAGTGCTGCTGTTCTTGCTAATTCATTGCATAGTACCTGGGGTCTTAAAAGCTTGCAAGAAACTATCCAAGGCACAGAAATTGGTCTGTATTTACTTGGAGCAACAGAAGGAGAGGTAGGAATAGGAAGGGAAAAATGTAGTGGCTGGCTAATTGCTTCCCTGAACAGCTGTCCCCTTTGCCGTGAGACCAGAAGAACTGGATGGTTCCCAACTGCTATTACTGAACAATTTAGATTCTATAGAATAATCCTGATCAAAAGGAGGGAAATGCAGAACAGAACTTCAAATTATCATGGAATCCAGACTTCCTGGAGCCATGGCGAGTAGAAGGACCCCTGAAAATATTGCCTGCCCTGAGATAATCTTTAAACCTTAAACCAAAAGTATCCCCTAAAGTCGTAAAACCAAATAATAGCTTTAACTAGTAAATGACTGTCTGGCCTGAGCATTATGTTGTTTTAAAAACTATGTGGGATCAAATTGGCAACAGCAACTTGAAATAATAGATAGGACCCTTAATGGACAGTGATTTTTTTTTTCTTTTTCTTCTTTTTTTTTTAAATAACAGGAAGAACAATGCAGAAAAGGAGAATGACAGTGGTTGTACATCGATAATGTTGAATTGTATATGTTTTGTTGTGTGTGTAGTCAACAACAGCAGCAAGAAAATAAAAATTTAAAAAATCTTTAAAAATTAAACCTGAGCTAGGTCAGTATCCCTTGTAGTGATGTCTTTGGACATGTAAGCCTGGATGCCTTTCTTCTTCTTCGTCTCCTTCTCTGAGGCACTGTTTGTGATTGTAATGAAGGTAGGAATGCATGTGGGATTTCGTTAATAGTTGTCCAGAAGAAATCCTTTTGTGGCACTGGAGCAGTAACTGCCATTTGAACTGTGATAGGACAATGATGTTTAATCTCAACAAATAAGAATGGGTTCTCAAAATAGGTGTAACTCATCCCCTGATAGAGGCTCCTAATAGGTCATGCTATCCAGCTTTTGGATTTATCCAGAATAATACCCTGTTTTCTTCATAGGTATCTGGACATAATATGATATATTTTTTTATCAACTTTATATATAGGTTTTTCTACATTGTTATTTTTTCATTGGCTCTTCTGTTTCACATGGAGAGGAAAGTTAATGATTTTTGCACATTTCCTTTTTTGTTTCACTACTTTACCTCTTGACATTACTCATTTTTCAGATTATTGGACATGTTACCAGGAGGGATCAGTCTCTGGAGAAGGACCTCATGCTTGATGCAGTAGGTAAGGTTATGTGTCAACTTTGGCTGGGCCTGGTTGAGTGGCTGGGCAGCTGGACATAGTAGTCCCCATGATGAGACTGGCAATCATCTACATGGTGGAATCTACTGTGAGCAGCTGAGTAGCTGATTGAGGGATGTGGTATGCTTCTAGTATTTAAGGAGCAGCTTTTGGAACGGTCTGTAGGAAGCTCTGGTGATGCACATATGCCTGCTAACCAGAAGGTTGGTGGGTCAAGCCCACCAGTCACTCCATGGAAGAAAGACTGGGCAATCTACTTCCATAAGGATTTACTGGCTTGGAAACCCAGTGTGTGGAGGGGGTGTCACTGTGAGTCGGAATTGACTCCATGGCACATAACAACAACAACAAGAAACAAAGTGGTT
>NW_006922315.1:33175-37244 GCF_000298275.1 Orycteropus afer afer | reverse complement strand
GCTGGAACATAGCAGTGGTTGTGAGGCAGGCACAGGACCAGTCAGTGTTTTGTTCTGTTGTGCATGGGTTCACTATGAGCCAGAGCCAACTCGGTGGTACCTGATAACAAACACAATGGTTACACTTACGGGGTTCTGAAATAGTTTTCAATAAAGAATACCACATATTACATTTTTTTTTTAAGTTTTTCAAGTCGTTAGCAGTTTTCAAATCTCGATTTCTAAGAGTTTGTGTTTTTCTGAGAACTGATCTCTAAATTCATGATTTGCAAGGGCTTCTCCTCATTCAGGCTTTCTAAGTGTTCTTTCTGAAGCACTAACATCTAGAGTTTTTTTTTTTTGAGAGTACTTTAAGTGTGAAATAAAACCTGGAAATTTTAACTGCTATTAAAATTTCCTGAAAGATCTCACTTCATGGAAGTTAGGGAATAATGTGGTTGGTTCCTAGGAATACAATCTGCTATACACCCTGCTATATTTAATGTTAGGAGCTCTGGTAGCATAGTGCCTAATGCATTTGAGTGCTAACCAGAAGGCTAGCGGTTCAAACCCACCATTCACTCCTTGGAAGGAAGACTGGGCAATCTACTTCCATAGAGATACCGCTTTGGAAACCTAAGGAGGGGTCGCTATGAGTTGGATGTGACTCAACAGCAGTGAGTTTTTGAGAATATTGAATGTTACTTGGTAGGTATGTTGGTAAATTAATATGATTGCTTTTGCATTTCTCTTGGCTTTAAATTTAAAATTGTATTTTCACATGTTTCCAATTTAATCCTCAGGGCAAATCATTATTAAGAATTTCATTAGTAAATGTTTGTTGTGACAGTCAAATGAGAAAATGTACATGAATGTCTCAGGAATGTTGCCTTCCAGGTGAGTAATCATTCAACAAGTGTTAGTTATGATTATTACTACTAGTGCTACTGCCATTATGTTTTCTACATCCAAACCTCAGAGAGATTGCAAGTTGTGTTGCAGACTGTCCCAATAAAGTGGATACTGCAATATAGTGAATCATGTATCTTTTTAGTTTCCCCATGTTTACACTATACTGTAGTCTATTATGTATACATTAGTGTTGTGAAAAAGTTTGAAATACTGTGAAAATTACTGAAAAGTGGCACATAGACACAAAGTGAGCACATTGTTGGAAAAATAGTGCCAGTAGTCTTACTTGATGAAACATTGCCATAGACCTTCAATTTGTGTTTAAAAAAAAAAAAAAAAGCAGTATCAGGGAGGCACAGTAAAGCAAAGGAGAATACAATGAGGTGTTCTTGTATCAATATAACTACTTTCATTGCTGTAACTGCTACTAATACTATTATTATCAGTATGGCTATAACTATTACCAGTAACTCATCTGTCAGTTTGTCAGACTGTGGTGGCTTGTGTGAGCCTGGAGGCTGTGCCAACTGGAGCAGTAAGCAACATCATGATAAACAGAAAAGATTGAAGTCAGGGATCTCATCATATTTGGATCCACAATCAGCACCCATAGAAGTAGCAGTCAGGAAATCAGATGTTGTATTGTACTGGGCAAATCTGCAAAAGACCTTTTTAAAGTAAAGTGTTAAGGAGAAAAGATGTCACTTTGAAGACTGAGATGTGCCTGACCCAAGCCATGATATTTTCAGTTGCCTTATATACATGTGAAAGCTGGACATTGCATATGGAAGACCGAAGAAGAGCTGATGCTTTTGAGTTGTGGTGTTGGTGAAGAATACTGAAAATACCACGGACTACCAGAAGAATGAACAAATCTGTCCTGGAAGAAGTACAGCCAGAATGTTCCCTGGAAGTGAGACTGGCCAGACTTCATCTCACCTACTTTGGTCATGTTGTCTGAAGGGACCATTCCCTGGAGAAAGATACTATGCTTAGTAAAGTAGAGGGTCAGCGATGAAGGGGAAGACCCTGGACAAGATAGATTGACACAGTGGCTGCAGTGATGGGCTCAAGCATAGCAGTGATTGTGAGGATGGTATAGGACCAGGCAGGGTTTCATTCTGTTGCTCACACGGTTACTATGAGTCAGAACTGACTCAGTGGCACCTAACAACAACAACAACAACAACAATGACAGCAGCAACATAGCTGTTACAAAACTATTACTCTTTTTATGACAAGGACTACTACTACCTTTGTAAAACAAAGAACACTATTAATCATGACCATTTAACAAGACAATGGATTGTAATGGCAAAATGACTTGACATTAAATACATTCCAGGCTGGTGGTTCAAACCCATCAGCCACTCATCGGAAGGAAGGTTGGGCAATCTGCTTCTGTTGTGATAACCACCGCGGCCCAAAAAGGCGTCGTTATGAGTCAAAATCGACTCGATGGCAGTGAGTTTGGTTTTTTGGAAGTACATTCCAAAAAAAAAGAATTGGTAATATTTCACCTTACCTAAAGCAACAAGGTAATCATTTATAATGAGGAACGAAATAATCTTGTATGACAAATTTTATCTTCCACGTTCCATTTTTAAGCACTGATCTCCGCGTTCAGTTTATTATGTGCTCAGACCATTCATAGACACATGTCCAAGTGTAGGTTCCAGATTGTGATTTTTGGATAGGTTTTCATACAAGAATTGGAACATAAGTCAATCAATATCACTCAATTTCTTTAAGGTAGGAGCCTTTATAAAGGCTTGCTTTATGGCCTAACATATGGTCTGTCATGGAAAGTGTTCCATGTGCACTGGAAAAGAATGTATATTGTGCTGTTGTTGGGTGAAGTGCTCTGTAGATGTCTATAAGGTCAAGTTTGTGGATTGTTTTGTTGAGCTTTTCTGCATCTTCATTGAGATTCTTTCCAGTTTCATTGAATGTGGTGTATTAAAGTCTCCTACTATGATTGTGGAGTCATTTATTTGCCTTTTCAACTCTTTTAAAGTGTGATTTATGTATTTTGGGGCTTTTTCATTGGGTCCACAGATATTTATTATGGTTATATCTTCTTGTTAAATTGATCCTTTAATCATTATGTAATGTCCTTCTTTGTCTTGTATGGTGTTTTTTTCCTTAAAGTCAATTTGATCAGAAATTAATATTGCCACTCCTGCTCTTTTATGGTTACCATATGCTTGATATATCTTTTTCCAACCTCTGATTTTTAGTCTATTTTTGTCTTTGTCTCTAAGGTGTCTCTTGTAGACAGCATATTGATGGGTTTTGTTTTCTTATCCAATCTGCAGCTCTCTCTCTCTTGAGTGGTACATTTAATCCATTAACATTCAGTGTAATTATCGACAAGTGTGAATTAGTTGCTGTCTTTTTGTTATGTGTTTTTTCATGGTGTCCCTGGTTTCTTTGTTCCATATAATTTTGTGGGCTGAGCTCATTATGCTTATGAATTGTGTTGTCATTTCCTTTGTTGGTGTTGTTTTCGTATTTGCTGAATATTTGTGCTTGTCCTCTTTTTTATTGTGATATGAAGGTTTATCATTTTTCTTTGAGGTTACACTGTGATTTATAATTTTCTCCCCAAGTTTAGATCATCCATTCTATCTTGCAAGTCTCTTGACTTCTCACCATTTAGAAGTTCTATAACTACACAGTATTTTCCTTCTTTTTGTTTGTATTTGTCTTCACTTGCCAATTAATGTCTCCGGTTCCCTTTTTACAATCTTGTAAGCTTATTTTACTTTGGATTTGTCCATAGCTGGTTTCTGGATTATGTCATCTTATGTATTAATGGTCAATTGTTGTTTGCTATTTTTGATTCTCTGTTCCAAGGATTCCCTTTAGTATCTCTTGTAAAGTTTGTCTAGTTTAAAGAAATTCCCTTAATTTCCACTTATCTGGAAATCTTCTAATTTCACCATCATATTTGAGGGATAATTATGCTCAATATATAATTCTTGGTTGAAATTTTTCCTCTTTCAGGGTTTTATATATACCATCCTATTACCTTCTTGCTTGCATGGTTTCTGCTGAGAAATAAGAGCTTTTTCTTATTGGTTGTCCTTTGTAAGTAACTTTTGTTTTTCCCATGCTGCTTTCAGGATTCTTTCTTTGTCATTGGTTTTGATGAGTTTGATGATGATATGTCTTG
>NW_006922315.1:31768-32538 GCF_000298275.1 Orycteropus afer afer | reverse complement strand
GAGTTGGCAATGCTGCCTCTTCCTCAGGGATGTGTTCTGGGTCTGTATTCTGCTCCCTTGTTTCTACCACTTTATCCTGCTACTTTGTGTGGGCTGTGATGGTCTGTTGTCTCTGAGACATTGTGGCATTGTTGTATTTAGATCTCTGTTAACTGTTTGTAAAGAGCAGCCAAGGGTGATTCTGGCTTTTCTTGGTGGTGGTTTATCATTGGCCAGTTGGTAGAGAAGGAAGTGGTGGCTCTCACTCAATAAGTGAAGCTGCAGGGGGTGTGGGTGTATTTGTGTCATATGGGAACTGTTGCTCTGTCCCAGTCCCACTCAGTTAGACAAAAATAACAATTGAATAACCATTAAAACAAGTAAAAGCAAATGGACAAAAAAACACACTTTGTAATCTCACAGGAACAATAAACTAAGAAAAGAAAAAAGAGAAAAGAAAAAAAAAAAAACACCTGAAATATCTGGAGAGAGGGCAGTAAGTGGAAAAAAAAAAAGGTAGAGTAGGAGAATAATGAAGAAAAATTGTGAAAAATGCAAAAAGAAAAGCAAGGAACGGGGTTAACCACAAGAAGGAAAAACTTGGGACCAGGAACAAGAAAAACAGAAAAAACTGAAAACTAGAACCTGGGAAGGGAAGAATAAAGAATTATAATAAAAACGACAAAAATAGTAGTAGTAGTTGTTGTTGTTGTTGTTTGCCATCGAGTCGGCCCCGACTCATAGCGACCCCTCCTTGGGTTTCCGAGGCAGTATCACTACGGAAGTAGGAA
>NW_006922315.1:22635-31668 GCF_000298275.1 Orycteropus afer afer | reverse complement strand
TTTGAACCGCCAGCCTTCTGGTTAGAAGTCAAGTGCCTTAGCCACTATGCTACCAGAGCTCCCAAAAATAGTAGTAGTAGTTTTAAAACAGAAAGAAACAAACTAAAAAAAAAAAAATTGGGGTATGGAAGAGCACCCAGGCTCCGTCTGAGCACACAGACTGGGGTGGAATTCCTGCTGGCCTAGAAGTTGCGTGGTAGTGCATGGTAGTGAGGGATGGCCGCACCTCTATTCACCAAGAGGTTGTGTGCAGGGTATAAGTAACAAGGGGAATGTCCCACCTTTCCAGTCATCGGCGTTTGGAATGTCCTTGTGGTCCCCGGCAAGTGGAACCTGTTCTTAAGTTCCTGATATCTGGGAGAACGCTATCGCTTTAAATATCCAAAATGGTCAAACCACTTGTAAACATTCAAAATGGCTGCACCTCCGGGCAGGCAAAAGTCCCTAGCTCAGCTCCTCTTTGCTGCTTCCCCTTTTATTCACCAGCCACCAAAGCAGTCCTCCATGTAGTCCCTGGCTAGCAGGGCTGATTTTTAGGTTAATTCTTAGGTCCTACCACCACAACTCAGCAATACCCAAGCTGTCTGTGCCATCAGGATCGCTGCCAGACCACAACTCCATATGTTTCCATTTTTGGTGTTTTCATGTAAATTTGTCTGCTAGTTGGAGTTTAGTCCACTTCTGTATCCTTCCCTTCAAAGCTCAGGGGTCCAGAATTATCCTCTGTATCTGTGTTAATTGGTTCCCCCGTTCTTTGTTGAAGATGGTCTGTGCAGTCTTTCTGCCTATTCCGCCATCTTACCAGAACTCCTCTCGCCACCTCCAGCAGAGCTCTTTTCACCACAGGTGTATAGTGTTTAGAATTTACAGGCTTTTTTGAGGGCGCAATTCAGTCCCTAACAGGTGTTCTGTACCTGTTTATGTTTTTTCCTCTGGAACATTCTCACTCTTATATGGCAGGTAGCTTTAGGAACTAGGATGAAGCCATCATCTTGCCAATCAGTGATCTTGGAACAAAAATGTTTGTGTAAATATAACAAAATGTGTGTAGAATTTGTATACTGAGGAGTGTATGATGCTGATGAAAGATCTAAGTAAGTGATGAGACATCATGTGTTCATAAAAGACCAGTAAAGAAAAGATGTCATTTCTCCTGGAGGTGAAATACAGGCTTAACAAATCCCTATCAAAACTTCAGCAAAGTTTTTTAGTAGCTAGATCAGATTATCATAAATTTATAGAAAAAGCTAAAAAAAATTATTTAAGTAGGAGTAAGAGTACCTGATACTAAGATTTTTTGTATGGCTAACAGTAATCAAAACTCTGAGGTTATGTACATCAGTGGAAGAGAACAGAACCCAGAATAGACCCAAGTCAGTATACCCAACTATTTTTGACAAGGAGTAAAAACAATTGGTGGAGGAAAGCGCCTTCTCGACACATGAAGCTGTGAGAGTTAGCTGAAGAGCAATAGCAACCTACATCCCAAACCTCATAGGAAAATACTTCAAAATGGATCACAGCCTTCAAAGTATAAAATTATAGAACTGCTTTCCTGCCTCCTTACCTTTATCTCTGGGCAAATGCTATATTTTTGACCTCCTATCATGCATTGTAGGAGCTCTGGTAGCATAGTGGCTAAGACACTTGACTGCTAACCAGAAGGCTGGTGGTTCAAACCCACCAGCCACTCCTCGGAAGGAAGATGGGGCAATCTACTTCCGTAGTGATACTGCCTCGGAAACCCAAGGAGGGGTCGCTATGAGTCAGGTCTGACTCGATGGCACACAACAACAACAACAACAGTGATACTGCCTCGGAAACCCAAGGAGAGGTCGCTATGAGTCAGATCCGACTAGACGGCACATAACAGAACAGCATCATGCATTGTTGTAATGAGCGTATACCTCCTTGGTGTTACTGTTCACCTGATAGTCCTCTCTAACCTTTGGCTGAAAGTTGAGCCATGAGTGTGAGATGAGTTCCAGGCTTCAAGCATGTCTAAGAGCCATAGTTCCAGAGATTCTACCAGTCTGCTTCAGACCACTAAGCCTTTTTTTTTTTTTAAATAATTTTAAGATTTGTTCCACATTTCTCTTGTGCTTTATCCCAGAACTCCTATTGTGATCCCTTTCAGAGGGCACAGCAGTGGTAGTAGGGTACCATGTAGTTACTCTGGTCTCAGGATCATAGAGGTCCATTAGCTGTTTAGACGAATGTGTTCCTTGCTTATTTGACTTTCTTCTATCATCTTTTCTCCAGATTGGAGAAACCAATGCTTATACCTCTGATCATCATTCATGTGTTGCTTTTTTTTTTTCCATTGTGATTTGTGTGAAAGTTAACAGAATAAATGGATTTTCCCTTCAACAGCCCATGTTGTTTTTGTTGTTATGTGCTCTCGAGTCAGCCCCGACTCATATCCACCCCTCCTTGGGTTTTTGAGGCAGTATCACTACAGAAGTAGGATTGCCCAACCTTCCTTCTGAGGAGTGGTTGGTGGGTTTGAACCGCCAGCCTTCTGGTTAGCAGTCAAGTGCCTTAGGCACTATGCTACCAGAGCTCCTTCAACAATCTATAGTCATGCTGTTCTGTTTCATCTGCTACAGTCCACACAATGCAACAGAAAATTTCCTACTTCCTTCTTTGGCTCCTGCATCCCCTTTGTTATCTCTTCCAGTCCTCTTCCCTTTCCCTAGATCTACCTCTCAGCAAATGCTGCTTGATTTCCTGTGATTGGTGGTTTTTATGTGCCTTGTTATTACTGTTTTATGCCTCTGTATCATTTAACTGAAAGTTTAGACACAGGAGTGGGTTCAGTTCCAGGCTTGAAGGATGTCTAAGGACCATAGTCCTAGAGGTTCTGTCCAGTCTTTTATACTGAGAAGCCTAATCTTTTTATGATTGTGAATTTTGTTCTACTTTTTTCTTTGACACTAGCCAGGGCTTCCAGTTGTGATCCCTTTCAAAGGGGTCAGGAGTTACAGGTGAGCACCATCTAGTTCTTTTGATCTCAGGTGGTGGTTTTCTGATGTCAGGGTGGTGGAGATCCATTGGTGGTTTGGAGTAATTCTTTCCCTGTATTTTTTATTTTCTTCACCCTTCTTTCCCACTAACATGGAGATACCAATCATTGTACCTTAGATGCCCATTTGTGTGATTTTTTTTTTTCTCTGTCGTGATTTGGGTGAAAATTTACAGAGCAAATTGGTTTTCACTTCAACAATCCATATACTTCTATGTTGTGATATCATGTGCAATCCTCACAATGCAACAGGAATATTACCACTTTCTTACATCCACACCTGCCCTTCATCTTTCTTTCCAATCCACTTTTGAATTCCTAGAGCAATTTCTGGTAAAATGTTGTCGTCTTGATCTCAAATGTTTGATTGTTCTTATGAGTGTATGTTCTCCTGGTATTACTATTAAATTTAGATGCTTTTGTACTGTTCATTTGAAAGTTGAACCATGAGATTGTGTTCAGTTCCAGGCTTGAAGGGTGTCTAAGTGCCATAGTCCTGGAGGTTCTACCAATCTTTATCACAGCAGTAAGCCTGGACTTTTTTATAATTCTCAGTTTTTCACATTTCTCTACCAATCTACTCAGATCTTTATAATGTGATCCCTTTATAAGGTTCTATTCCTTGGAATTTATTTTCATATTAGTCAGAGAAGATAAAGATATTTCAGTGAACAAAATACCAGATTCAATTCTTTAAATCATCTGTGGGGTCATAGAGGAAGTTAGGGGATCCTCACTTAGGATGGAATGGAAGTTGGGGGCAGGGGTGTGGGCGTTGTGTAGAACTTGTGGATGAGTTTGGAATAGGTTGGAGTGTCTCGTAGGGAAGTGATGAAAGGTGCATGGTGTTATGTAGTGGACTGTGTGAGACCTTCATCATCAGTCATGCTGTGAGCATTGCCTTGTTTATAGCGGTGCCAATCACTTACACAAACACATTATTGTCATCTCCCTGAGTGGAGTAATGCCCAACAAGTACAACACTGGTGATGACTTCAGGAGGAAGATGGGGATAGGGGGCTTTGTTCCTCCATCCTTGGGTGATTGATAGATATGGGCAGCCAGCCTCAAAGAATGGAGAAGCAAGTTAGATTTGTGTCCCCTCTATACCCACAGACCTTCACCAGTGTCTATGTCATTAGGGCGGAAAGTCTCTTCTGTGCTTTTATGCCATTTTGGAGAAAGTAAAGTTGGGGATACAGGTGGGTGTGGTGGTGGTTGTCATGTGGATTTCTTCTTACTCTTTTTTTTTTATTTCTGGAACTACCTATTACATTTGATTCCTATTGGGATGAATGTGAAATTTTATGGTTTCCTAAAGATGAAGATTTTTGCTAAAAGAAGAAAAGCGAGCAGGAACAAACTCACTGGGTTTTTGGCCTGAGTATCATCTATGTGAACAAAGCAATGAGAGGATCTTCACTCTGGGAGGGAAGCAAGTTGAAGGTCTTTGTTGTGGACATTGTCAGTCCCTGTGTCTAAACCTCCAAAATGGCCAGCATGGTATTGTATAGAGAAGGAAGGAAGATTCTAGATTTGGGGTGGAGCGGAGGTTGGACCTGGGCTGCCATTGTCAGTCATGGGCTCAGCAGTGCCTTACTTAGGAAGGCACCAGTTAAGAAGCCTATGGAGTAATTGGTACCTTTCTGGGTAGAGTAATGCTCAGCAAGTACAACAAACCTTGTGGTGGCCTTTGGATGGGGTAGGGTTACGGAGGCATTACAGGCACAGTTGAGCTTTCATGTTTGAACCCAGGAGGTCTTTGGAATTGAATTTTAGGTTATCTATGTATGGTGTCATTGGGGTGAAAGTTTACAGAGGAAATTGGTACTCCATTCAACAATCCATCCTTGTATTATATTTTCTGACATTGATTGCTGTCCCCCCAACGTGACTGAATTCTTCCTACCTCCTCCCTATGTTTACTCTTTCCCTTCATCCTTTCTCCTGTATGTGCCAGATTTCTGAGTTTGGTCCTGGGGTGAATACTGCCATTTTGATATATTATCATTTATTCTTGTAATGACTGTACATCTCCTTTTGATGGTATTGTTTATCCCTTGACATGGGTGTGTGTGAGGTAACAGGCTTCAAGCAGATCTATGGGCCATAGTCCCAGATTTTCTACCAGTCTCAGAGTGGTCGAGGTCCATTAGTTGATTGGAATAATTCTATCAATTTGTCTTTCGTTTTCTGCATTCTTCTTTCCTCTTGATGGGAGAGGCCAGTGGACACACCTTAGATGGCCACTCAATTGGTGGTGGTCTACATATTCACCTTCTTTTTTTTTTTAAGTTATTCTGATGAACATCTCCATAGCAAATTTATATTTAATAGAACAGTCCCTAATGTTCTTTGTTGTGGTATGCAGTGTAATCCCCATGGTTCAAGAGCAAACTCGCCCCTTCCTGCTCAAATGCACACCTCCTCATCCTAGCTTGCAGTCCCCTTCCCCCTTCCTAGCTCTGTCTCTGTGAGAATGCTGTCCTCCTGATCTCCTGTGAGATAAGTATAAGTGTCAAATATTCTAATACTGTTCACCTCACATGCCTTTATATCATTCAGCTGAAATTGAGTGAAAACGGCGAGTCTAGTTCCACATTTGAAGAGTGCCTTTGAGCTGTGTGTTCGCCCAGTCTCCATGAGACCAGTAAGCCTGCTGTTTTGTATGATCCTCAATTTTGATTCACATTTCTCTCTGAGTCTAGCCAAATCTTTCTGATGTGATCCTTTTTTGGTTCTCTGTTTTTAGCAACTTGAGTTCATACTTGTCAGAGAAGATAGTAACATTTCCAGGCAGAAGAGATCAGCTTCACATCATAAAACCATCCGTGGAATGATAGAAAGAGTTAGGGAATCCTCACTCAGAGAGGAATGCATGTAGGAGGCATGGATGTGGTGGGCATTGTGCAGAACCTATGGCTAAATCTCAAACAGGTTCGAGTGTCTGGTAGGGCAGTGATGACAGCTGCTTGGAGAAGTGGAGGGGACTGTGCAGGGCCGCCACCGTCAATCATGATGTGGGCATCACCTTACTTAGGGAGGTGCCGATCACACATTCTGAAACATTATAGGCATCTTGCTGAATAGAGTAATGTTCAACAAGTGCACTGTGATACCCTTGAGGGCTTTATGGGTGTGGCGGGCACCCACTCTCCATGCTTATAGATAGGGGGGTGACAAGTATCAAGGAATGGAGAAGGAAGTTAGAATTCTGTCCTCTCTACACCACTCTCAAATGTCCATTCCCATGACTATGGTGGCAGGTCTCTTGTGTGCTTGTAGGTCATGTTGAGCAGGACAATTTTGAGTTGTAGATGGATGGAGCCAGTGTTACATGGGTTTTCCTCCTTCCTCTCTATTTTTCACTTTTGGGGAAAAAATATCTATTACCTTCCATTCCTAAGAGCTGCAACTTCTGTGTTTATACTTTAGACAAGATGGAGATAATTACTAAAAGAGGAAAAGAGCGCAGGAAGAAACTCATTGCCTCTTCGGCCTGAACATCATCCACATGAATAGATCGCTGAGGGGATCTTCACTCATGGAGAGAAGCAAGTGGGAGGTCACTGGGGTGGACGTTTTGTAGCACTTAGAGCTGAATCTCCGGAATGGGCATCATGGTGTGGTAGGGAGAGTAAGGAAACATTTTTGGTTTAAGAAGAGATATTGAACCTCGCCTACCATAGTGGACCATGCTGTAAACCATTGTCGCACTCAGGAGGGCAGGACTTCAAACAGCCTACAGGGTAGTAGGTGTTTTTCTAGATAGAGTAATGCTTAGCAAGAAGAATGCTAGTTGTGGCCTTGGAATGGGGTGGGTTGGCTCAGGATAACGCAGGGACACTTGAGTTTCCTTTTTGGAAGCCAAGAGGTACCAGGAAGCAACTTAATTTTGTTCTTGTGTTTTTATTATAGTTTAGTTTAATTTTATTTTATTGATTTGTTTGATTTTGGGGAAAGTGGAGAAAGCAAATTGCTTTTTCCCTTCAACTACTCAGGAACTTTATGTTTTGTGCCAATCCTTACAGTCCCTACAGTCTAAGGGCACTCTTCTCCCTTCCTCCCCTTGATACCAATAACCTCACTCCTCCTTTACTGTCTCTTCTGGTCTTCAGAGCTTTATTTCTGGATAAATGCTGCACTGCTGATCTCCTCTCGTTTATACTCTGAGGAGCTGTGATAGCATAGTACATAAGTCATCTGACTGCTAACCAGAAGATTTGTGGTTCAAACCCACTAGCGGCTCTGCCGAAGCAAGACTGGGCAATCTGCTTCTGTAAAGATTTACTGCTTTAGAAACCTAATGGTGGTCGCTATGAGTCAGAATCAACTCAACGACCCTGGGTTTGGTTTTGGTTTTTTTGGATGGTTTCTATTTTAATGTGCGTGCAACCTCCTGGTATCATTGCCTGTATTCAAGGCCTTCTTATCCTTTGGCTGCAAGTTGAGACATGGGGGTGAGGTCATTTTGAGGCTTGTGGGGTGTCTAAAGGCTGTAGTCCCAGAAGGTCTAATACTCTATCAGACCAGTTAGCCTGATCTTAGCTTTAAATGGTGAGTTTCGTTAAACATTTCTATCCCACTCTCTCTAGAGCCTTCTGATGGGAACAATGTTGATTGTGCTAATCTTAGCAAATTGTGTACCTCCTGATTACAGAACATCCATGTATTTCTGAAAAGAACATAGCAGGTTTAATCTGGAAAACAATCCAGGTAGACATGGAGTGAGTTATGAGATCCTCTGTCCGGGCAGGTGCAGTGTGGAGAGCAGTGTTGTGGCTGTTGTCTAGAACCTGAAATAGGTTTCAGGACAGGTATCAGTGTCTGTAATCGGTGTCAGGAAAGCTGTATGGGGTAGAGAACAGGGCTGGGCAGAGGGAGCGACGTCCAGCATGCTATGGGCAGTGCCTTTCTCAGGGAGATGCAGATCACGTATTCCAAAGTGTTAACTGTATCTCCCTGAGTAGGGCAGTGCTCTACAAGTCACATTCTTCACCCAGTCCATCCAGATCTTTCCAACATGGTCCATTTTCATGGTACCAATCCTTGCAATTTAGCGTAGCACCTAAGGCAGGCTGGCAGTTCAAACCCAACAGCGTCTCTTTGGAAGGAAGGTTGGGCATTCTGCTTCCGTAGTGATACCACCTCGGAAACCCAAAGAGGAGTTGCTGTGAGTGGGGTCTGACTCCACGGAACATAACAACAATAACAACAAGTGGTCAGAGAAAATCAAGATAATTCCATGAGTAAAATAGCAAGTTAAATTTGTTAAACTATCCGTGGAGTCATAGAAGAAGTTAGTGGATCCATAGTCAGGGAGGAATGGAAGGTGGAGGCAGGGGTGTGCATATTGTATAGAACCTGTGGACAAATTTGGAACAGGTTTGAGGGTGTGGTTGGGAAGTAAAGAAAGGGGCATGGAATTGTGGGTGGGACTGTTCAGGGCCACTGCCATCGTTAATGCTGGGCGCATTTCCTTGCTTATGCTGCTGCCAATCAGTTACACTAAAAAGTCGAGTAATTGTCAACAATTACTGCATTTGTTATGACCTCAGGAAGCAGATGGGGGTCCTTCCATCTTTGGGTGCTTGATAGTTACAGGGTGGTTGGCCTCAAAGAATGGAGAAGCAACTTAGACTTGTGTCCCACAGCTCATATGCATTTTCTTACATGGAAGTCTTTGGAAAACCCTTCCTCTGTTAATCCTGTCCCTTTCTGGCTTCTTAGATTTGTCTCTGGGTAAATGCTACCCTTTTGATCTATGGTTCACTGTTGTAATGAGGCTATATCTCCCTGGGGTTATCTGATAGTCCTCTCTATCCTTTGGCTGAAAGTTGAGCCTTATATGTGAGTCCAGTTCCAGGCGTCAAGCAGTTAGGGTCATGATCCCAGAGGCTCTCCACCAAGGCTTGTGTTTTCTAATGCTTTTAAGATTGTTATTGTTTTTGTTATTTGCCATCGAGTTGGCCCCGACTCATAGCGACCCCTCCTTGGGTTTCTGAGGC
>NW_006922315.1:19193-21980 GCF_000298275.1 Orycteropus afer afer | reverse complement strand
TGAAATTTGATCCATGGGATTGATTTCAGTTCAAGGCTGGAAGGACGTCCAAAATCCCTAATCCCTGCACCTTCTAGCAGTGTATATTAGAGCACCAGGCCTTGTCTTTTGCACAGAATTTTGAATGTGGTTGAACATTTTTCTCACACTCAATGCACATCCATCTAATGTGATCCATTTGGAATGTTCCAGTCTTAGCAACTTGAGTCCCTTGTGAACAGAGAAGACGTTTTCTAAAAGAAAGTGTCAGGTTTTACTCATGAAAACTATCCAGGTTATCATAGAGGAGGTAATCGCATCCTCACTCTGGAGAGGATGCAAGTTGGCGTGCTATGGTGTTGGCATTGTCAAGAACATATGGATCAGTTTTGCAATAGGCGTCGGTGTCTGGTAGGGGAAGGATGAAAGCGGACAAGATGGTGTAGGGGCACTGTGCAGGGCCACCACTATTAGCCGTGCTGTTGGCAGTGCTTTGCTCAGGGCAGTGCCGATCGCATATGCTATAGTGTGATCGGTGTCTTCCTGAGTAGAGTAATGCTCAACAAATACAACAGTGGAGATGACATTGAGCATCAGCTGGAGTAGAGGTAACATCTCCCTCCAGTGCTGGGTGCTTGATAGGTACTGGTTGGCCAGCTTCAATGGATAGATAAGTTAGATTTCGGTCCTCTGTATAAGCTCAGTCCTTCATACATGTTTGTTTCCAAGATTATGGTTGTAGATCACATCACTACTTTACTGTTAATTTGAACAAGGTGAATCTTTGGTTGCACATGGGTGTGGTTGCTGTGTTACATGAGTTTTTCTTACTCTTTTTTGATTTGGGGAACAAAGAAAGTAGTTTGTTTCATTCCTAACAGGTCAAACATCAAATTGTTCTGGTTACAAGAGATGAAGATATTTCCAAAAAGAACACAAGAATGCAATCATTGGCTTTCAGTCCTAAAAATCATCCATGTGACCAGAGCTGTGAGGGGATCATCAACCTAGGGGGTTGTAAGTTTGAGGTCACTGGGGTTGAGTTTGTCTGGGACTCGCGGCTGGATCCAGGAAGTGGACATCATAGTGTTGTGTGGAGAGTGAAGAAAGCTGCTTGGAATATGAAGGGGTATTGAGCTAGGGTGCCATAGGCAGCCATGCGGTTAGCAGTGCCTTACTCAGAAAGGCATCACTTAGAAAGCCTATGGAGTAATCGGTGCTTTTCTGGGTAGAATAATGCTCAGCGAATATAGCACTGCTTGTGTGCTTGGGATGGGGCTCAGTGGCATGGCTGCAATAAACACACATGAGCTCCCTTTGGTGAACCCAGGAAGTCCCAGGAAGCTCATTATATTTATTTATCTTTTATTATGATGTTGATGATGATTTTGGGGAAAGTTTACAGAGCAAATTTCTTTTTCATTCAACAACTCATACACGTTTTGTGTTGTGAAGTTCATTGGAATTCCCACAATATAGTGGTGTTCTTCCCACTTCTTCCTGTTGTTGACCGTTTTCCTTTCCTCCTCTATACTTATCCCTTCCTGCCTTGATGAATCTTTGTGTATTTGCTGCCCTTTTCTTTCCTGTGGTTCATTGTTCTAGTGAAGGTTTATGTTGCCAGTTTGAATGTTCCCTTGATGGTCCCCCTCTGTCATTTGGCTGAAAGTTGATCTATGGGTCTGAGTCCAGTTCCAGGCATCCAGTATGTCTAAGACTCATAGTCCCTTAGGTTCTCCCAGTTGCTATGATACCAGAAAGCTTGTTTCTTTTTCTTTAAATAATTCTCAGTTTGTCACATTTCTTACCCAGTCTGTCTGCATCTTCCCAGTGTGATCCCTTTTCATGGCTCTGTTCCTAGCAATTTCAGTTAGTAATGGTCAGAGTAAGCTTTGCTGAAACCTGTCTCCCATGGATGACCCTGCTGGTGTTGGAAATACCCTTGCCATAGCCTCCAACCTCATATGAAGCAACACAGTACGACAATCTGAAGAGACGTGGGAGAAGGAAGGGGCAATCCACTTCTCAAAGAATTGGCCAGTGAAAACCTTATGAATAGCAGTGAAACACTTGCTGATATATTACTGGAAAATTTTTATGAATAGTTCTGAAACATTGTATGATATAGTGCTGGAAGATAAGCCGCTCAGGTGGGAGGTACTCAAAATGGCGCCTGGGGAAGAGCTGCCTCTTCAAAGTAGAGCCAGCCTTAATGACATGAATGGAGTAAAGCTTTAGGAACATCCCTTGGCTACTGTGGTATGACTCAAAATGAGAATAATCAACTGCCAACATCCGTTGATAATCAGAACATGGAACGTACAAAGGACCTAGGGAAATTGGAAGTTGTCCAGAATGAAATGCTACACATAAATATAGCTATCCTAGGCATTAGTGAATTGAAATGGACTGGTTTTGGCCATTTTGAATCAGACAACCATATGAACTACTATGCCGGGAATGACAAATTGAAGAGGAATGGCGTGGCATTCATCATCACAAAGAATGTTTTAAGACCTGTCATAGAGTACAGTATTGTCAGTGATAGGATAATATTCATACACCTACAAGAAGACCAGTTAATACTACTACTATTCAAATTTATGCACTAATCATCATCGCCAAAGAAGAGGAAATTGAAGATTTTTACTAACTTCTGCAGTCTGAAATTGACCAACCATGGAATCAAGATGTATTGATAGGAGCTCTGGTAGCATAGTGGCTAAGGCACTTGACTGCTAACCAGAAGGCTAGCGGTTCAAACCCACCAGCCACTCCTCGGAAGGAAGGTTGGGCAATCCTACTTCC
>NW_006922315.1:16978-19093 GCF_000298275.1 Orycteropus afer afer | reverse complement strand
ACAGAAGAAATCACCGGTAGCTGGAAAAATATGGCCTAGGTGATAGAAATTATGCTAGAGATCGAGTGATAGAACTTTGCAAGACTAATGACTTACTCATTGCAAATACCTTTTCTCAACAACATAAATGGCAGCTATACAGTGGACTTCACCAGATGGAGTACACAGGAATCAGATTGACTACATCTGTGGAGAGAGGCAATGGAGAAGCTCAATATGGTCAGCCATCACAAGGCTAGGAACTGACTGGAACAGATCATCAACTTCTCATATGCAAGTGGAAGCTGTAGACCATTGAAACAAGTGTACAGAAGCACAAATAGAACCTTGATTATATCCCCCCTGAATTTAGAGACCATTTAAAGAATCAATTTGATGCACTGAATGAACACCAGTGATAAAAAACCAGAGTAACTGTGGGATGACATCGAGAACATCATCCATGAAGAAAGCAGAAGGTTATTAAAAAGACAGGAAAGGAAGAAAAGACCACAGTGGATGTCAGAAGAGACTCTGAAACTTGCCCCTGAATGGAGGGTAGGTAGCTAAAGCAAATGGAAGAAACCACAAGATAAATGAGCTGAACAGACGTTTTCAAAAAGCAGCTTGAGAAGACAAAGTGAGTTATTATAATGAAATGTGCAAAGACATTGAGTTGGAAAGCCAAAAGGGAAGAACATGCTCAACATTTCTCATGCTAGAAGAACTGAAGAAAAAATGTCAGCCTTGAGGAACAATATTGAAAGAGTCTATGGGCAAAACGTTGAATGATGCAGGAAACATCAAAAGAAGATGGAAGGAATACACAGAGTCAGTATACCAAAAAAATTGGTTGATGTTCACCCATTTCAAGAGGTGGCATATGATCAGGAACCAATGGTATTGAAGGAAGAAGTCAAAGGTTGAAGATGGAGGAATACGCAGACAAGTAACACAGACCCTCTTCAACAAAGAAAAGAAAAACCAATTGACAGAGATACAGAAGATAATCCGGGAGTTTCAAAGGAACTATACAAAAGTGGATTAGGTACCAACTAGTGGAAAAACCTGAATGAAAACAGTGAGTACAGAGATGGTCGGAGCTGTGAACTGTCAGCTACTTTGATGGGACCAATAGCCTGAATATTTCCAAGTGGTATTGGGACCTCAGAATTGACCTAAAGAGCAGCCCTGTTCACCAAGGTCTACATGGTGGCCTATGACTAGGAAGGGAAACAGCAAAGAGGGAAACAACCTGAGCTGTTGACCTTCTGCTGTCTGGAGGGTGTAGCCATTTTGATTGCATACACACAGCAGCCATTTTGGATATTTAAAGTGACCGAGGGTGTAGCCATTTTGAATGTCTATAAGTGGCAGCTATTTTGGATATTTAAAGTGATGGAAGACGCAGCTATTTTGAATGTTTACTAGCGACAGCCATTCTGGATATTTAAAGGAACCGAGTGTGCATCCATTTTAAATGCTCAAAAGCGGTAGCCTTTGTGGTTACTTAAAGTGACCCAGGGTGCAGTCATTCTGAATGTTTACAAGTGGCAACCAGTTTGGATTTTAAAGTGATAGCATTCTCATTTGGATTTCAGGGACATAAGAATAGTCTCTGTTTGCCAGGGACAGCAGGGACATATGAGAGGCTGACAACAGGAATGGAGACAGGTGGTGAGTGTGTAAGTGGTGTCAACTAGTCAATAGAGGAGCATAGCACAGTATCCTGTTTGCGTAGATAACATACAAACAAAACAAAAATTGTGGGCAAGTCAGTCCAACATACAATCACCAAATAAATATAAACACAAAAACATCACAATTCCTCAGAGACAACAGAGTATCACAGTCCACACAAAGAAGCAAGATAAAACAGGAGAAGCACAGGAGCAGGATACAGGCTCTTCTTCCTGAGGAAGACACAGCATTGGAACTCCCTAATAAGAAATTTAAAAAGTTATATTTAGGTATCTTCAACGAACTGAGAGATAGATCAAGGAAAAAACAGAGAAAAGCCTAGAACAATTTCAAAAGACAATACAAGAACAAAATGAGAAAAAAAAAGAAAAGTTAGAAATGATACAAAATCTACACACAGAAATCCAGAAGATTAATACTAAATTTTCAGAAATA
>NW_006922315.1:7132-15724 GCF_000298275.1 Orycteropus afer afer | reverse complement strand
TGCCCAACCTTCCTTCCGAGGAGTGGCTGGTGGGTTTGAACCGCCAGCCATCTGGTTAGCAGGCAAGTGTCTTAGCCACTATGCTACAGAGCTCCCAAATCTTTCCTACTAAGATTAGTAGGAAAGTCCAATGCTTCAACACCAAAGGAATTAACAATCGAATTGAAAAAAGGACAGATGACATGAATAGACATTTCACCAAGGAGGATATTCAGGTGTCCAGGTAATACATGAAGAGATGATCCACAATCATTGGCCATCAGAGAGAGATAAATCAAAACAGCAATGAGATACCATCTCACTGCAGCACTGATGGCAAGGTTCCACGAGACAGAAAATAACACATGCTGGTGGAAATGTGGAGAGATTGGGACTCTCATACACTGCTGGTGGGACTATGAAATGATGCAACCACTGTGGAAAGCAATATGGCAGTTCTTTAGAAAGCTGGAATTGGGAATACCATTTGACCCAGCAATCCCATTACTGTGTATATATCCTAGAGAGGTGAGAGCCAGGATAGTAACAGATATATGCACACCCACGTTCATTGCAGGGAGTTCTGGTAGCATAGTGGCTAAGACACTTGCCTGCTAATCAGACGGCTGGCGGTTCAAACCCACCAGCCACTCCTCGGAAGGAAGGTTGGGCAATCCTACTTCCGTAGTGATACTGCCTCGGAAACCCAAGGAGGGGTCACTGTGAGTCGGGGCCGACTCGATGGCACATAACAACAACAACAACATGTTCATTGCAGCACTGTTTACAATAGCAAAAAGAGGGAAACAAAGTATGTGCCCATCAGTGGAAGAATGCATGACCAAACTATGGTACATATGCATAATGGATTGCTGTGCAACACTAAAGAATAATGTAGAGTCTGCAAAACATCACATAATATGGATGAACTTGGAGGACATTATGCTGAGTGAAATGAGTCAATCACGGAAGGACAAATTCAGTATTAGTTCATTGTTGTGGAGGGTCATGGTAAAGTTTATATATGAAGGAAACTTTCTTTGTTGGTTGCCAGGGGTGGGAAGGGAGGGGAGGGAACATGGCAAAAGAAAATGCTTTGACCCATGTCACTTTAGTTTTGTGTATTTCACTGTACAAAAATTACATTTCAATAAAATGCATTTTAAAAAAAAGTGTTTTTGGCATTTGCCAGAGTAGAATAATGCCCAATAAGTACAACACTGGTGGTGACCTCAGGAAGAAGATGAGGATAGGCGGATTTGTCCCTCCATCCTTGCGTGATTGATAGGTACAGGGAGCCAGCCTCAAAGAATGGAGAAGCAACTTAGATTTGCATCCTCTCTATACCCACAGCTCTTCACCGATGTCCATTTCCATTACTAGGATTGCAAGTCTCTTCTGTGCCTTTATGCCGTTTTGTAGAAAGTAAGTTGGGGATGTAGTTGGGTGTGGTTGGTGGTTTTACATGCATTTTTCCTTCTTTGTTTCTGTATGTTTTTCACTTTTGGGAATAGCACAGTAATACCTTTCATTCTCAACCTACAGCATTTCCAATTTTATAGTGTAGTCAAGATGAAGATTTTTTTCTAAAGCGATTGGGAACAAACTCATTGGGTTTTTGGCTTGAACATCATCCACGTGAACAAAGCAGTGAGGGGATGTTCATCGATGCAGGGAAGCCAGATGAAGGTCATTGGGGTGAACATGTCAGTACCAATGTCTAAACCTCCAGAATGGTTGTCATGTTGTGGTGTAGAGAAGGAAGGAAGATTCTAGGTTTGGGGATGAGGAGGTTGCTGGGCCACCAAGTCAGTCATGGGCTTAGCAATGCTTTACTTAGGCACCAGTTTAGAAGCCTATGGAGTAATTGGTACCTTTCTGGGTAGAGTAATGCTCAGCAAGTACAACAAGCCTTGTGGTGGCCTTTGGATGGGGTGGGGTTATGGAGGCATTACAGGTACAGTTGACCTTCCATGTTTGAACCCAGGATGTCTCTGGAATTGAATTTTATGTTATCTATGTATGGTGTCATTGATGTGATTGTTTACAGAACAAATTGGTACTCCATTCAACAATCCATCCTTGTATTGTATTTTCTGACATTGATTGCTATCCCCACAACGAGACTGAATTCTTCCTGCCTTCTCCCTGTGTTTGCTCTTTCCTTTCATCTTGTTCTCCTGTGTGTTCCAGCTTTCTGAGTTTGGTCCTGGAGTGAATGCTGCCATTTTCAGAGCCTATCATCAATTCATTCGTTGTAATGAGCGTATACATCCTTGGTGTTACTGTTCACTGGACAGTTCTCTCTATCCGTTGGCTGAAAGTTGAATGCCGAAGGAGCAGGGAGGCCACACCTTCTGACCTCCTCTAACTGCACAAGAGGAAGACAGAATCACCATTAGCAGCACAAGGCCTGTACTTATGAGGCCAGACATGTCACTGGCCTTCAGCTCTCTTATTAACCTTGTTACCAACTGTTCTTCCCGCAGCACCCACCACCTTTCTGATGGATTCGATAATTAACTGCAGTGGCCACAGCGAACTCAAAGCTTATGGGGTTGATTAGGGAGGCAGCAGGGTACAATTCAAGTCGAGGAACATGCTCAGTCTCTTCCAGTGGGCAGTGTCTCTCAGTAGCAGGTCTCTCTCTCTCTCTCTCTCTCAGCAGCATGTCTTCTTCAGATGGCAGTCAGAGAGACTCCTACCTCCAGGAGGGCTCCTTCTGGGCCTGGCAGAATGGCCAAAACCAACAAATCCCAACATCAGAGTTCTACATACCTGAGGGGGTGGAGAGAGAGAGAGAGAAAGAGAGAGAGAAAGAGGAGAAAGAGACCTCGCTGAGAATGTTTTCCTTTTGATCTCCTGTGATTGATTATTCGTATCAGTGTAAACTCCTCTGCTTTTACTGTTCACCTCACACATCTTTATAGCGTTCAGCTGAAATTGAGCGATGAGGGTGAGTTCAGTTCCGCATTTGAAGGGTGACTTTGAGCCATATGTTCTCCCAGTCTACTTGAGACCAGTAAACTTGCTGTTTTGTATGATCCTTTATTTTGTTTCACATTTCTCTCCGAGTCTAGCCAAATCTTTCTGATGTGATCCTTTTTTGGTTCTCTGTTTTTAGCAACTTGAGTTCATACTTGTCAGAGAAGATAGTAATATTTCCAGGCAGAAGAGATCAGCTTCACTTCCTAAAACCATCCGTGGAATGATAGAAAGAGTTAGGGAATCCTCACTCAGAGAGTAATGCATGTAGGAGGCATGGGTGTGGTGAGCATTGTGCAGAGAATCTATGGCTAAATCTCAAACAGGTTCGAGTGTCTGGTAGGGTAGTGATGACAGCTGCTTGGAGAAGTGGAGGGGATTGTGCAGGGCCGCCACCGTCACTCATGATGTGGGCATCACCTTACTTAGGGAGGTGCCGATCACACGTTCTAAAACATTATAGGCATCTTGCTGAATAGAGTAATGTTCAACAAGTGCACTGTGATACCCTTGAGGGCTTTATGGGTGTAGAGGGCACCCACTCTCCATGCTTGAGTTATTTATAGATAGGGGGGTGACAAGTATCAAGGAATGGAGAAGGAAGTTAGAATTCTGTCCTCTCTACACCATTCACAAATGTCCATTCCCATGACTAGGGTGGCAGGTCTCTTGTGTGCTTGTTTGTCATGTCGAGCAGGAGAATTTTGTGTTGTAGATGGATGGGGCCAGTGTTAGATGGGTTTTCCTCCTTCCTCTCTATTTTTCACTTTTGGGGAAAAAAATATCTATAACCTTCCATTCCTAAGAGCTGCAACTTCTGTGTTTATACTTTAGACAAGATGGAGATAATTACTAAAAGAGGAAAAGAGCGCAGGAAGAAACTCATTGCCTCTTTGGCCTGAACATCATCCACGTGAATAGATCGCTGAGGGGATCTTCACTCATGGAGAGAAGCAAGTGGGAGGTCACTGGGGTGGACGTTTTGTAGCACTTAGAGCTGTATCTCCAGAATGGGCATCATGGTGTGGTAGGGAGAGTGAGGAAAGACTTTTGGTTTGAGAAGAGGGATTGTGCCTCGCCTGCCATAGTCACACATGGTGCAAACCATTGCTCCACTCAGAACTGCAGGACTTCAACAGGCTACGGGGTAGTAGGTGTTTTTCTGGGTAGAGTAATGCTTAGCAAGAAGAACGCTAGTTGTGGCTTTGGAATGGGGTGGGTTGATTCAGGTCAGTGCAGGGACACTTGAGTTTCCTTTTTGGAAGCCAGGAGGTACCTGGAAGCTACTTTACTCTGTTTTAGTTTTTTTATTTTAGTTAATTTTAATTATACTTTATTGATTTGTGTGATTTTGGGGAAAGTGGAGACAGGAAATTGCTTTTTCCCTCAACTACTCATGAAGGTTCTGTTTTGTGCCATTCCTTACAGTCCCTACAATCTAAGGGCACTTTTCTTCCTTCCTGCCCTCGTTACCAATAACCTCACTTTCTTTCTCATCTCTTCTGGTCTTTAGAGCTCTATTTCTGGACGAATGCTGCACTGTTGATCTCCTCTGGTTTATATTCTGAGGAGCTCTGGTAGCATAGTGCTTAAGGCATGTGACTGTTAATCATAAGGTTGGTGGTTCAAACCCACTATGGGCTCTGCAAAGCAAGACTGGGCAATCTAATTCCATAAAGATTTACTGCTTTGGAAACCCAACGGTTGTCTCTATTAGTTGGAATCAATTCAACAACAGTGGGTTTGGTTTTGGTTTTTTTGGATGGTTTCTATTTTAATGTGCATACAGCCTCCTGGTATCATTGTCTACATTCAAGGCCTTCCTATCCTCTGACTACAAGTTGAGATGTGGGGCTGAGGTCTTTTTGAGTCTTTTGTGGGTGTCTAAAGGCCATATTCCCAGAGGGTCTAATACTCTCTGTCAGATCAGTTAGCCTGCTCTTAGCTTAAAATGGTGAATTTCATTCCACATTTCTCTCCCTCTCTCTCCAGAGCCCTGTGATGGGAGTAATTTTGATTGTGCTAATCCTAGGAAATTATATACCTCCTGGTTAGAGAACATAAAAATATTTCTGAAAAGATCATAGCAGGTTTAATCCTGAAAACAATCCAGGTAGACATAGAGTTAATTAAGAGATCCTCTGTCCAGGCGGGGGCAGTGTGGAGAGTGATGTGGCCATTGTATAGAACCTGAAATACGTTTCGGAACAGGCATCAGTGTCTGATATCGGTGTCACTAAGCTGTACGGATTAGAGAACGCGGTTGGGCAGAGGGAGGGTGATGGACCATGCTGTGGGGGGTGTCTTACTCAGGGAGATGCAGATCACACATTCCAAAGTGTTATCTGTATCTCCCTGAGTAGGCCAATGCTCACCAAGTCACCTTTTTTACCAGTGGTCTAGATCTTTTCAGAATGATTCCTTTTCACGGACCCATATCTCACAATTTCAATTAGTAATGGTGAGAGAAGACAAAGATATTTCTGTGAACAAAGTACAAAGTTCAATTTGGTAAACCATGGACGGAGTCACAGAGGACATTAGCGGATACTCAAGGAGTAATGGCAAGTTCGAAGCAGGGGTGTGGACGTTGTGTAGAACCAGTGGATGAATTTGGAACAGGTTGGAGTGTCTTGTAGGGATGTGATAAAATATGCGTTGTGGAGTGGACTTTAGGGGTCTTCACCATCGCTCATGCTGTGGTTGTTGCCTTGCTTCGGGCGGTGCCAATCAGTTACACCTAAGTGTTTTTGGCATCTCCCTGAGTAGAGTAATGCCCAACGAGTACAACACTGGTGATGACCTCAGGAAGAAGACGGAGGTAGGGGGATTTGTCCCTCCATCGTGCGTGATTGATAGGCACAGGGTGCAAGCCTCACAGAATGGAGAAGCAACTTAGATTTGCATGCTCTAGATTTGAATGCTCTCTGTACCCACAGCTCTTCACCGATGTCCATTTCCATTACTAGGATTGCAAGTCTCTTCTGTGCCTTTATGCCGTTTTGGAGAAAGTAAGTTGGGGATGTAGTTGGGTGTGGTTGGTGGTTTTACATGCAATTTTCCTTCTTTGTTTCTGTATGTTTTTCACTTTTGGGAATAGCAGAGTAATGCCTTTCATTCTCAACCTACAGAAGTTCCAATTTCATAGTGTATTCAAGATGAAGACTTTTCTCTAAAGGGAGTGGGAGAAAACTCATTGGGTTTAGGGCCTGAACATCATCCACATGAACAAAGCAGTGAGGGGATGTTCATTGATGCAGGGAAGCCAGATGAAGGTCATTGGGGTGACCATCGTCAGTCCCAATGTCCCAACCTCCAGAACGGTCATCATGGCGTGGTGTAGAGAAAGAAGGAAGATTCTAGGTTTGGGGATGGTGAAGTTGCTGGGCAACCAGAGCCAGTCATGAGCTTAGCAATGCCTTACTCAGAAAAACACCAATTATAAAGCCTATGGAGTAATTGGTACCTTTCTGGGTAGAGTAATGCTCAGCAAGTACAACAAGCCTTGTGGTGGCCTTTGGGTGGGGTGGGATTACGGAGGCATTACAGGCACAGTTGAGCTTCCATTTTTGAGCCCAAGAAGTCTTTGGAATTGAATTTTAGGTTATCTATGTATGGTGTCATTGATGTGATAGTATACAGAGCAAATTGGTACTCCATTCAACAATCCATCCTTGTGTTGCATTTTCTGACATTGATTGCTATCCCCACAAGGTGACTGAATTCGTCCTACCTCCTCCCTGTGTTTGCTCTTTCCTTTCATCTTGTTCTCCTGTGTGTTCCAGCTTTCTGAATTTGGTCCTGGGGTGAATGCTGCCCTTCTCAGAGTCTCATTTATTCATTGGTTGTGATGAGTGTACACCTCCTTCATGTTACTGTTCACTGGACAGTTCTCTCTATCCTTTGGCTGAAAGTTGAATGCCAAAGGAGCAGGGAGGTCACATTTCTGGCCTCCTCTAACTGCACAAGAGGAAGACAGAATCACCCTTAGCAGCACAAGGCCTGTTCTTATGAGGCCAGACATGTCACTACTCTCCAGCCTTCTTATTATCAATCTCACCAACTGTTCTTCTGCCAGCACCCACCACCTTTCTGCTGGTTTCGATAATTCACAGTAGTGGCCACAGTGAACTCACAGCTTATGGGTTCATTAGAGAGGTAACAGCGTACAATTCAGGTTTAGGAACAAACTCAATCTTTTCCAGTGTCTCTCATTAACAGGTATCTCTCTCTGTCTCTCTCTATCTCTGTCTCTGTGTCTCTCTCTCATTTTCCCTCAGCAGCATGTCGTCCTCAGGTGGCAGTCAGAGAGACTCCTACCTCCAGGAGGGCTCCTTTTGGGCCTGGCAGAGTTACCAAAACCAGTGAATCCCAACATCAGAGTTGTACATACCTGAGAGAGAGAGAGTACTTCCCTAGCAGATTGGTTCCTACTGCACCAGCAGAAATACCCAAGGTCGATAATTTGAACAGTCAGGAGTTTCTCAGTAACTCGCAGCACATTTCCACCACAGAGTTTACAAAGACTCTACCTAGAAAAGCCACACCATGTACTTTATTGCACCTCATTGAGACATGAATGTATGTGCGGTAGCAGGCTTCTAGCAGATCTGTGGGCCATAGACCCAGATTTTCTACCATTCTCAGAGCGGTGGAGGCCCTTTTGTTGGGCAGAATAATTCTATCCACGTGTCTTTCGTTTTCTGCATTCTTCTTTCCTCCTGATGGGAGAGGCCAATAGATGCAACTTAGATCGCCACTCAGTTGATGATGGTCTACATATTCATCCTTTTTTTTTTTTTCTTAAGTGATTTGGGTGAACACGTCCATAGCACATTTATATTTAATAGAACAGTTCCCAATCTTCTTTGTTGTGGTGTGCAGTGTAATCCCCACAGGATAGGAGCAGACTCTCCCCTTCCTGCTCACATGCACATCTTCCCCTCATCCTTCCTTGCACTCCACTTCCCCCTTCCTAGCTCTGTCTCTGTGAGAATGCTTTGCTTTCGATCTCCCGTGATTGATTATTTATATGAGTGTAAACTCTTCTGCTATTACTCATATGTATGTGAGAGGTGGACAATGAATACGGACAATTGAAGAATTGATGCTTTTGAGTTGTGGTGTTGGTGAAGAATGCTGAACGTACCATGGACTGCCCAAAGAACTAACAGATCTGTCTTGGAAATAGTGCAGGTGGAATGCTCTTTGGAAGGAAGAATGTCCACACTTTGCCTTGTCTACTTTGGTCATGGTGTCAGAAGGGACCATCCCGCAATGAGATGGATTGACACAGTGGCTGCAGTGATGGGTGGAGGTACAGCAAGGGTTGTGAGGCTGGCAGAGGACTGGGGAGTGTTTCATTCTGTTCTAGGTGGGGTCCCTATGAGTCAGAGCCAACTAGATGATGGCACCTAACAACAGCAACGATGGTCAGAGAAGATAAGTACCACTCCGTGAGCAAAATACCAAATTCAATTCTTTAAGCAATCTCTGGGGTTGGCGAGGAAGCCACAGAGAAGAGCAGTCAGCCAAAGGGATTAGGTGACGAGAGGCAACTCAGGCCCGCCCAGAGTAGCAGGCTGGAAGAGCAGGAGAAAGGGGATAAAAGCCAGGAACCTGGACAGA
>NW_006922315.1:0-2881 GCF_000298275.1 Orycteropus afer afer | reverse complement strand
TGGAGAAGCAACTTAGATTTGCATGCTCTCTGTACCCACAGCTCTTCACCGATGTCCATTTCCATTACTAGGATTGCAAGTCTCTTCTGTGCCTTTATGCCGTTTTGGAGAAAGTTAGTTGGGGATGTAGTTGGGTGTGGTTGGTGGTTTTACATGCATTTTTCCTTCTTTGTTTCTGTATGTTTTTCACTTTCGGGAATAACAGAGTAATCCCTTTCATTGTCAACCTACAGAAGTTCCAATTTTATAGTGTAGTCAAGATGAAGACTTTTTTCTAAAGGGAATGGGAGCAAACTCATTGGGTTTTGGGCCTGAACATCATCCACGTGAACAAAGCAGTGAGGGGATATTCATCCATGCAGGTCCCAATGTCCCAACCTCCAGAACGGTCGTCATGGCGTGCTATAGAGAAAGAAGGAAGATTCTCGATTTGGGGTTGGCGAAGTTGGTGGACCACCAGAGCCAGTCATGAGGTTAGCAATGCCTTACTTAGAAAGGCACCAATTAAGAAGCCTATAGAGTAATTGGTACCTTTCTAAGTAGAGTAATGCTCAGCAAGTACAACAAGCCTTGTGGTGGCCTTTGGATGGGGTGAGGTTATGGAGGCATTACAGGCACAGTTGAGCTTCCATGTTTGAACCCAGGAAGACTTTGGAATTGAATTTTAGGTTATCTATGTATGGTGTCATTGATGTGATAGTTTACAGAGCAAATTGGTACTCCATTCAACAATCCATCCTTGTGTTGCATTTTCTGACATTGATTTCTATCCTCTCAAGGTGACTGAATTCTTCCTACCTCCTCCCTGTGTTTGCTCTTTCCTTTCATCCTGTTCTCCTGTGTGTTCCAGCTTTCAGAGTTTGGTCCCAGGGCGAATGCTGCCGTTTTCAGAGCCTGTCATTCATTCATTCGTTGCAGTGAGTGTACACCTCATTGGTGTTACTGTTTGCCTGACAGTTCTCTCTCTCCATGGGCTGAACGATGAATACCAAAGGAGCAGGGAGGCCACTATTTGTGACCTCATCGAACTACACAAGAGGAATACAGAATCACCATTAGCAGCCCAAAGCCTGTTCTTATGAGGCCAGACATTTTCCTGCCCTGCAGCCCTCTTATTAACCTTGTCACCTACTGTTCCTCCCACTGCACTCACCAAATTTCTGATGGATTCGATAATACACTGCTGTGGCCATGCCGAACTCACAGCTCATACGGGGTTTATTAGGGAGGCAGCAGGGTACAGTTCAAGTTCAGGAACATGCTCAGTCTCTTCCAGTGGGCGGTGTCTCTCTGCAGCAGGGTCTCCCTCTCTCTCTCTCTCTCTCTCTGGGTATGTGTCTGTCTCTGTCTCTCTCTCTCAACAGCAATTCTTCCTCAGTTTGCAGTAAGACTCGTACCTGCAGAAGGGCTCCGTTTGGGGATGACAGAGTGGCGAAAAAAGAAGTAATCCCAACATCAGTGTTCTACACACGAGAGAGAGAGGGAGAGAGAGAACTTCCCAGCTGGTTGCTTCCTACTACACCAGCAGAAATACCTGAGGTGGATAAGTGTAACAATCAAGATTATCTCAGTTGCTCCCAACACATTCCACCACAGAGTTTACAAAGACTCTACCTAGAAAAGCCACAATATGTAATTTACTGCACCTCATTGAGACATGAATGTATGTGCAGTAGCAGGCTTCAAACAGGTCTGTGGGCAATAGACTCAGATTTTCTACCATTCTCAGACCTTTGGAAGTCCTTTCATTGTGTGGAGTAATTCTATCCACGTGTCTTTTGTTTTCTGCATTCTTCTTTCCTCCTGATGGGAGAGGCCAGTGGATGCAACTTAGATGGCCACTCAGTTGATAGTGGTCTACATATTCACCTTTTGCTTTTCTTAAGTGATTTGGGAGCACACGTTCATAGCAAATTTATATTTAATAGAACAGTTCCTACTCTTCTTTGTTCTGGTGTGCAGTGTAATCCCCACAGGATAGGAGCAAACTCTCCCCTTCCTGCTCACATGCACATCTTCCCCTCATCCTTGCTTGTGCTCCGCTTCCCCCTTCGTAGCTCTGTCTCTGTGAGAATGCTTTCCTTTCGATCTCCCGTGATTGATTATTAATATGAGTGTAAACTCTTCTGCTATTACTCATATGTATGTGAGAGATGGACAGTGAATACGGACAGCTGAAGAAGAATTGATGATTTCGAGTTTTCGTGTTGGTCAAGAATGCTGAACGTACCGTGGACTGCCCAAATAACTAACTGATCTGTCTTGGAAATAGTGCAGTTGGAATGCTCTTTGAAAGCAAGAATGTCCACACTTTGCATTGTCTACTTTGGTCATGGTGTCGGAAGTGACCATCCCACAATGAGATGGATTGACACAGTGGCTGCCATGATAGGCTGAATTATACCAAGGGTTGTGAGGCTGGCAGAGGACTGGGGAGTGTTTCATTCTGTTGTAGGTAGGGTCCCTATGAGTCAGAGCCAACTGGATGATGGCACTTAACAATAGCAACGATGGTCAGAGAAGATAAGTATCGTTCCGTGAGAAAAATACCAGGTTCAATTCTTCAATCAATCTGTGGGGTTGGGGAGCAAATTAGAGGACCCTTATTGAGGGGACAAATGGAAGTTGGGGGCAACAGTGTGGACATTTGTAGAACCTGTGGATGAACATGGAACCGGTTGGAGTGTCTGATAGGGAAGAGATAAAAGGTGCATGGCGTTGAGGAGTGGCCTGTGCAAGACCTTCAGCATTATTCATGCTGTGGTTGTTGCCTGGCTTCGGGCAATGCCAGTAACTTACAGCTAAGTGTTCTTGGCATCTCCCGGAGTAGAGTAATGACCAACAAGTACAACACTGGTGATGACCTCAGGAAGAAGACGGG
>NW_006922314.1:973779-985507 GCF_000298275.1 Orycteropus afer afer | reverse complement strand
TATTTGTCTTTTGCTGGTGACTTATGTCTCTCTGCTTCATGTTTACAAGATTCATCCATGGTGTGGCATGCGCCAGAAATTCACTTCTCTTCATGACTGAGTAATATTCCATTGCATGTGTGTTCCACATTTTGCTTATCCATTCACATGTTGATGGACATTTGGGTTGTTTCTTGGTTATTGTGAAAAGTCCTGCAATGAACATCATGGCACAGATTTGAGTTCCTAATGTTACTTCTTCTGGGGGTCGACTGAGGGTTAGCGTTGCTAGGTCATTTGGTAGTTCTATATTCATATTTTTGAGGAAGCGCCACACTGTGTATCATTCCCACCAGCAGTGGATTAGGAGGGATCCCATTTCTGCACAATCTCATGAACACCTGTTGTTTTCTATTCTTTGGATCATTGCTGTTCTTACGGGGATGAGGTGGTGTCTCATTGTAGTTTTGATTTGTGTCTCTCTACTGGCTGATGATGGCATTGAACATCTTTTCATGTGCTTCTTGGCCTTTGGAATAAATATCTATCCTTGTTGGTGAAATGGGGAGCTCTGGTGGTGTAGTGCCTAAAGTGTTTGACTGCTAACCAGAAGGTTGGCTGTGTCTGTTCAGGTCTTTTGCCCATCTTTTTGGTTGGACTGTTTGTCTTGTTGTTGTTGAGTTGTAGGAATATTTTATGCATTTTGAATATTAGACCCTTATCAGATATATACTTTCTGAAAGGTTTCTCCCAATCTGGAGTTTATCTTTGCACTCTTTTGGTAAACTACTTTGATGCACAAAAGCATTCTATCTGTATGTGGTGCCACTTATGTACTTTGTCTTTTGCTGCTCATGTTGCTGCTGTTATATCTGAGGCTGGCTTCAATTTTGCATTTTGAATTGGTTATCTTTGTTGTCTGTTATATACACTACAAGCTGTACAAAATCAGACAGATACCTGGTACAAAGGGAATCCCACACCTGGTTATCCAGATTCTCTCATCAAGGTGAATGACACAGTAGTAGTTGATACAGGAGCTGGCAAGATAACTGACTTCATCAAACTCGACACTGGTAAGTTTTTGGTTCTCTCTCTCCTCCCCTGCCCCACCTTTTCTCAGTGTTGATTACTTCCGTTTTATCTGCTTTTTCATCTTCATTAAAGAGAACTGAAATGTGGAAGTGAGAAGAATACCTTTTGTTTGCAGCTGAGTTGCTCTCATTGAGTCCCACTCTCATCCCAGTCCACACATTTGCCCCTCTGATAAGACAAGTGGGAGGCAAGTAGTGCTGGTTCAGTGGTGGAATTCTTGCCTTCTGTGACAGAAACCCAGCTTCAATTCCCAGCTGGTGCATCTAGTGTGCAGCCACCACCCACCTGCCAGTGGGGATCTGCGTGTTGCTGAACAGGCTCTAGCCGAGCCTCCAGACTGAGAGAGACAAAGGACAAAGGGACAATGATCTATTTCTATAAATCAGCCAGTGAAAACCCTGTGACTCACAGCAGTCTGACCCCATTGTGCATGGGTTCACCACGAGTCGGGGTCCAAATCAATGGCGTTCAACAACAACTTAAGAAGAGAGGTTGCCAGATTGTCTTTTGGTTTTTTGCAGGGTTCTTGACACTGGCTAGTGGTTGATCTCCCTCCCTTTGGACATCATTGCATCGCCCCAGTCTCTTAGTTAGCTGTCAGCTGTTGTGAGTGTCTGTGTCTACCATTTAGTGTGAGAGAGGAGAGCATGGTGTTCTGAGTGTAATTACCAGGGTTTGTCTGGGGATTTCTTTGTCTTCCCCACTCCTCAGGCTCCTGTGACAGGTGATCACACACAGTGTCTTCTACAAATGTGAAGGGAGTAAAACATTTTCATCGACGTGTTCCAAGAGAAATTGGGGAGAATGTGGAACAGCTGAAAGAGTGGGTCTAGGGCAGCAAGCAATGGCAGTTTATTTTCTGCCTTCATTTAGCCATTGTTAATTTTGTCTATTGCTGTCTCATCTTTCTTTTGTGTGTCTCCTCCCCTGATCCAAGAATAAAGCCAGAGTTCTCACAGGCTAACAGTGACAAAACCAAATCTGTTGCTGATGAGTTGACTCCAACTCACAGCAACCCATGGGACAGGGTGGAAATGCCCCATAGGGTCTCTGAGGCCCTAATATTTTATGGAAGCAGCTGGTGAGTTTGAACCAAACACCTGTCGGTTAGCACCCAAACACTTAACCACTGCATTGTCAGGCACATTCTTTCACTTGATATAGTTGTAATGTCATGTTGGATTTCATTTTAATCTAAGAGTTCCCTTGCTATTTGTTATGGAGTCATTCTTGGCATTGCTTTGTGTTTATTTTTGTTTGGGACTGATATTTGTTATTGAATACTATAGAGAAGGACCTTACACCACTGGTACTCCCAGTATTGACTGAGACCTGGAAATCTCAGAAGGGATCATCAGTGTGAAACTACATGTCTCCCCATTAAGACAAAAGAAGGAGGGGAGATATGTAACTGAACATAGGCATGCTTACGACACAAACCTGATTGATTTCAACATAATGACAAAAGAGATAACCAGATCCAGGTGTCTCCCCATGGCAATGCATAATAACATGTATGAACATACTCTGTTCAAAAAAAAAAAAAAAAAAAAAGAACAAGCTTGATGGAGAAAGGGGATGGAAGAGACCTAGCAGTCACATATAGCATCATTTTTAATTTGAAGGAGGCTTTCCAAAATACTCCAGTCTCAAATGAATCAAGGTTGGCAGTGAGTTGAAAAGTGTCAAAGCCAATAGGGTCCATGTGGGCTCATTATGCCATTCTCTCAACTTTTGTATCCTGTTGAAAATATTTCTTAAAATTGAGTTCACAGTTGCTACTTCGAATTACAATTAATCTTTATAGACTTTTTGAAAACTGTATCTTTTTCCCTCTTACATTGAAAACCTTGGTGTTAGTGTGGGTGAAATCATTTGTATATAACTCCTGACTGAAAAGTTGGCTATTTTAAGACAGAGCATACAGGCATTACAAGATAACGGGACAGCTAAGTGAGCCAATCTCCTTACCCTTATCCTATTCACCCTGACCTCCACAGGCTAGCCAAAACCACTCTGAGTGGCAGTTTGGCAGCCATCTTAGTATTCCAGGGGACCTTTAGGTCAGTAAGTGCTTCGTGAATATTAACCTTTATATTTCTAGGTGAGTTTAGCTGCCCTTTTCTCTACATGGAATGTAGAGAATAGTATATAACACTAACGATACCTGCATAGGATGTAGAAGTATGAATACCCATGACTTTGTGTGACTTCCTGCTTTGTAAACTGTAGGAGACCAAGAGAAAAATGATCAGAGGTCCTGAGTGCAAGGCACATGTCTAACAGCAACAAGTGAAGGCAAGGCCTCTGTTCTGGTTACCTAGTGCCGCTCTGACAAGAAATAGTCCACAAATGGGATGTCCTTAATGAACAGGAGTTTATTCCCTTACAGTTTGGAGGCTTTAGGTCCAAGTTCAGAGTGCCAGACTCTAGGAGCTGGGTGAAAGCCCCTCAGCCTTGGGATCCAGCTCTGCCTCCAGCTCCCAGCCCACTGAAGCTAGAGGCTTTTCTTCACTCAGACAGCTCCGCTGGCTTCTGAGGCCAGTACATCTGTTTTATGTTACTATATAATTTCATCTTTTTTTAAAGAGCTTGTTTTTTATTCAACGTTACATGTACATTTACCATGTCCAAACCTAACCCAGTCTCCTCCCCTCCCTACACTGCCAAGCCCAAGGTTGACAAGTAAAAAGGCACAGTCCCGATATTACCAAATCACATGGCAGGCCATTAACTCAAGTCTATTGTAAGTCCCAAGGTCAGCAGAGGATGGCAGCCTGCTGAACAACGACACAGCTACTGCAGGGTTCAAGGTGCCATAAACTAGAGACAATTCCCAAGTCTTCTCCTTATGTGCAGAATGCAGACCACATCCCAAAGGCAGCTACTTAGCTGCTTGTGGTAGATCTCACCATGGAGTTGACTGCCAGTCTCATCAGGGGGAATAACTACCACCAGGTGCCCAGCCCCACTCAACCAGGCCCAGCCAAGTTCACACACGAACATAACTGCCACAGCGTCTCTCATGGTTAAATGTTTACTTGGCAAAACATTAAGGATCAAAAGTAGATGTTATTCCTACAGTCCATGTTTTTATCTTATTGAGATGTTTCATATTTTGGGTCATTGTGCTCTAGTAAACATTTATCGTTTTATGCTCCTTATTCCTGAGGGGGCTTTTGTGATTGTTTCAATGACCATCTGTTTTCCTTGAGCATGTAAAGGAGTAAAACTTTAACTTTGTAGAGAATAAGCTGATTGTAGGGATTTCAAGAATGATGATGTAATCATGTATAAACATATAAGTAAAGTAGAACAAAGGCATCAGGGATCACTCTCACAGAATATGCATGGTGTCCGCCTGGCCCCCATTCCTTTTAAAGCACCATTAATCCTTTCATGTCATTTCATTTCGTGACCGGTGCAGTTTTGCTAGACGTGGCAGTAAACTATATACGAAGGAGCCTTCCTTCCAGCTGTGTTGGAGGCCCTTGCCCCAGCTCTTCCCTTCCTTTGGCTAACAAAGTAAAGTATCTTTCTGTTCTCCTACCTTGCCCTCTTGCATATTGGCTACAGTGAGTAACGGCCAACAGATCCTGGATTTCACATGGCAGGAGTCTGAATCCACCCAGCCGTGTTGCTGAGGAAGTTCCTAACAGTCTGGATCCATAAGATCATAGCCATTTCTAATGTGAAATGTGGGGTTGCCATGAGTCAGAATTGATGGCAATGGGTTTGTTTTTCTGTTTTTCTTTTTAATACTGATACCACTGAATTAGGGAGCTCTGGTAGCATAGTGCTTAAGGCACTTGACTGCTAACCAGAAGGCTGGTGTTTCAAACCCACCAACCACTCCTCAGAAGGAAGGTTGGGCAATCTACTTCCATAGTGATACTGCCTTGGATACCCAAGGAGGAGTCGCTATGAGTCAGAGCTGATTTGATGGCACATAATAACAACAACAACAACCAACAAATTAACCTCAAAATTAGGAAGCCAGTATTCCACAGTAACCAGCCCACTGAGTGGAGATTAAGTTTCACCGCAATTCCTCTTGAGCCTAGAATTTCATCTCTTGTATTATTAACCTGGTATGTTACCAGCTCTGGTGTTGGAGGTAGTCTCCAAAACCACCCTAAGATTTGAAAATTCATTAGAAAGACTCATGGAACTCACAGCTGTTAATGCTCCTGCTATGGTGCATTACAGTGAAAGGATAAAGATTAAATCAACTAAGGGAATAGATTTATAGGATAGTGTCAGGAGAGTTCCAAACCTGAGTTTCCAATTGTCCTCTCCCACTGATGGTTTGAAGAGTGGTACCTTTGATAAAATGCTAGTACACAGGCACAGAGGACTGCCAACTGGGAAATCTTCAGCGGGGCCTTGGGACCCCAGGATTTTATTGGGTTCTTTAGATATAGATGTGGTTGACAACACTACTTGACTGACCTTAGCTTCCATTCCTTTGGCAGGTGACAGGTAACATACAGGCCTGAACCCCCACCATATATCAAATTGTTACTCTTTTTCCAGACTAACAAAGACACTCTTAATGGGCAAGATGTTCCAAGGGCTTAGTGATAAAGGGCAGAGGTCAGACCTCAGACCTCTCCTTAGGTAAGGTTGTTGAGTAGATTTGTGTGTTTCTCCTTGTTTGCAGTACGTAGTTTTGTTCATTTATTTGTTCCTTCTTTTTTCGATATGTATCTAATGTAATTGGTTTAGTAGTCAGTATTTATAGTCAGAAAAGTCTCATCTGAGAAAGTGAGCTCTTAAAATTCTCAGCTGCTATTCTTGCATTCAAGCCATATTTTTTAGATTTCAGGTCCCAGTAAATAGTTTCATGATGTTGGAAGCATTTGTGGCCTCCTGGTTGTATGGCAGACTGTGTTTGGTTGACCAAATTTTCCCCTTTTCTTTAGAGCTGTACTCAAAAATGGCTAGGCACAACATGGAAGGCTGCACTCAGAAATGCATCCATCCTCAGAGACAGTTACTGTTGAACCATCTTCAGCTTTGTGAAATTCTTCAACATACTTTCCCTACTGGAGGTTTGGCAAGGCAGAGGTATTTCGGTTCATGTCTTTATTTCTAGTATTGCCTTTTTCCATATGTCTAGTTTAATAACAATACATAGCTTCCTTTTGAGCATTGTAATTCCTGCCCCCTTTTTGTCCTTAAAAGGGGAAGCTTCTGTGTCTATGATTTCATGGTTACCCTTGGAATTACAGCATGCCCTTTGAAACTACCAAAGAGTAAATTAAGAAGCTTTGTGCTTGGAGGGATTGGGAATCTCACTACAATCCTTTCCTTACCCATCTTGGAGTTTGAGGGTCTTCTTGCATCTGGTTGTGCTTGGTATCATTCTGCAAACCTGTGTTTTCAGATATTGCTTTTCTCTATCCATCTTCAAAATTTGCTCCTGTATTCTACTCTACTCTCTTTTGTGACTTGGAGCAAACCTACCTTAGACCTTCTACACATTAATCTGTCTCTTAACTATTATCTCTGTTTTTTGTGTCCTGTGTGTTTTTGTGGTGATTCTGGATAATCTCTTCTCAGGACTGTAAGTCTCAATATTTTTTTCCCTAGAACTTTATCATTCTCCCCTGTTCTAGAACCTCATTTTTAAATGCTGCAGATTGAGTTAAGATTTTTCCTTTCTCACTGTCTTATCAATTTTTGAGAAGACTGGGTAAAACTTTGATGTGGTTTTGAGCTTCTTTTTTGAACGTGCTTCTTTCTCTATTTTTTGCCCTTGTTTCATCAGTTATAATTTCCTAATTTCCAGTTATTTGTGGAATCTCTTAGGTTGCTATTTTTTGTTGTTTGCTTTGTCTGTGTCTATGTGTTTTCTTTTTGTGGTGGAGTTTGACTCAAGTATCTTTCTCTGATGTTGATTTTGTCTCTTCACTTAACAAAAAGGCATATTTATGGATTAGTGGCTAAATCTTTATTGACAATGATACGAGGACTTTTTCTTAAATATTCTTATTTTGTGGTAAATAAAATCTGAATGTATTAGCCTGTGTTGTAAGTCATACATCTGTTTTATGTTACCATATAATTTCATCTCTTTTTTTGAAAAAAGCTTGTTTTACATTCATGGTTACGTGTACATTTAGATTTGTTCGCCATTTACCATGTCCAAACCTAACCCAGTTTCCTTCCCTCCCTACACTGTAACACTACCTCTGTGCCCCTCATATTTATGCCCTCCTGCTTGTCCTGTCAGGAGCTCTGGTAGCATAGTGCCTAAGGCACATGACTTCTAACCATAAGAAACTCATCAGAAAGAAGGTTTGGCAATCTACTTCCATAGTGATACTGCCTCGGGAACCCAAGGAGGGATCGCTGTGAGGTGGGTCCAAATTGACGGCAGATATCAACAACAACAACAACAGTTTGTCCTGTATTTCCTCAGTTTCAATGTTGGTCCTCTGGTGTCCTGTAGTCTATTGCTCTAAAGGATGTATTACCATAGAGTACGTGGATGCATCATCCTGGGTTGAGTGGTCTGCGTGTACACCTTGTTAGCCATTGGGCTGAGAGCCAGCCCCTGGGGGTGCATTTTATTTCAGGTGCAGAATGTATTCCAGGGCCATAGTATTGAGTGTCTCACCAGATTTCATTTGACCAGTAATTCTGATCATTGTTGTGTTTTTGGATTTTATTCCACACTTTCCCTCCCACTCTATCCAGGGACTCCAGATTTGATCCTTTCCTGAGTGGTTGGCATTGGTAGCCAGGCACCATCTAGATCTGGTCTTGAGGGCCATCGTGTCCTGTGGCTGATTGCTTCCATATGCCCTTCTTTTCTTTTCTTTTTTCTACATTCTTCTTTGCTTCTGATGCAAGGGGACCATTAGCTGCATCTTAGATAGCTGCTTGAAGGCTTCTAAGACCCCAGTTGGTACTCACCAATGTAGGATGTGGAGCAACATTTTTATGTATTTTGTTGTGCCAATTGAGTCTGGTGCCCCCCAGTACAATTGTCCTGAGATGGTAGATCTATTGGATCTCTCTCCCATAGTGTCTGGCTGTCGTGAGGGATTACTCTGTGTCTGTCTTCTGTTGTTTCTGTAAGGGCTGCAGGTATTTTGTATCACTGGTGTCTGTGCAAGATTAGCCTCAGCTGAATCTATCCTTGGTCTAGAGTATACTATACTTCTCTTCACTGATGTCCGTCTGATCCTTTCAGGTGCTTATGTGTTTGTCTGTTGCCTGGTGTTTGGTGTTAATGGCAATGCATTATTGTGTACACATTAGTTGGTATTAGCATCTGTCGTCTATCTGTTATGTGCACAATTCGGTGTCCTCCCATTTCTGAATGTTATCATGGTGGTCACAGATCCTTCCCGTATATACCTCCCCTGACCCACATCAGTGTGTAGGCCCCAACTAGCCCCAAATTATTCCCTTCCCTCCTGATCCCGGTAACCTACAAAGTGATTTCCCTTTCCCAAGCAAACCCTTCTTTGTCTTTTTACAGTAATGGGCCCATCCAGTACTTGTCCTTCTGCGATTGACTTATTTCACTCAGCATAATGTCCTCCAGGTTCATCCACGTGGTGAGATGATTCGCGTATCCCTCATTGTTCTTTAATGTAGTATAGTATTCCATTGTGTACATGTACCATAATTTGGTTATCCACTCATCCATTGATGGGCATTTAAGTTGTTTCCATCTCTTTGCTATGGTGAATTGTGCTGCGATGATCATAGGTGTACATATGTCTGTTTGTACGCTATCTCTCACCTCTTAGTGATACACTCCTAGTAATGGAATTGCTAGGTCAATTCAATTAAAAACTTCTATTTTCAGTTTTTAAAGGAAACACCATACTGTTTGTCACAGTGGTTATACCATTTTACAATCAGTGCACAAGAGTGCCATTCTCTCCATCACTTTTATTTTTTTTCCTGACCTGTGAACTTTGCTATTGCTCCTGGGGTGAGATATCTTGTTGTTTTGATTAATGGTGGTGAACAATTTCTCATGTGTTTGTTGGTTGCCTGTATATCTTCTTTGGTGAAATGTCTGTTCAAATCTTTTGCCTATATGTGAATTGGGTGACATGTCTTCTTGGGGTTGAGATGTTGAAGTTTTCCATAGATTTTGGAGATAAGTCCTTTACCAGATATGTCATATGCAAATATTTTCTCCCAATCTCTAGGTTCTCTTTTTAACCTTCTGATGAAGTCTTTTGATGTGCATAAAAATTTCATTTTTAAAAGGTCCCAGTCAGCTAGCTTTTCTTCTATCCCCTGCATGTTCTGGGTTATGTCTATTTATGCCATAAAGTAGAGCTCCCAGATTTGCCCGTTTTATCTTTGATGAATTTTGTAGTTTTCGGTTTTACATTTCAGTCCTTGATCCAGCTAGAGTTTGTTTTTGTTTATGGGGAGAGGTATGGGTCTTGTTTCATTTTCCTACAGGTGGATATCAAGTTCTGCCAGCACCATTTGTTAAAGAGGCTGTCTTTTGCCATTTAGTGGGTTTCAGACCTTTGTTGAAGACCACCTGTCCATAAATGGATAGGTCTATGTCTGGGCTTTTGATTTTGTTCCATTGGCCTATCTCTCTATCATTGTACCAAGACCATGCTCTTTTGACTAGAGAGGCTGTAGAGTAGTTCTTAAAATCTGGGAGTGTGAAACCTCCCACTTTGTTTTTCTCCTTGAAGAGTGTTCTGCTTACTTGAGGTCTCTTTCTTTTCCATATCAAATTAATAATTGTTTTTTCCATGTCCTTGAAAAGTTTTGTTGAAATCTGGATTGGGATTGCATTACATGTATAGCTTGCTTTAGGTAGTATTGACATTTTCACAATATTTAATCTAACTATCCATGAACAAGGTAGGTTCTTCCATTTGTGTAGTGCCCTTGTTGTCCCTTGTAGCAGTGTTTTATAGTTTTCTTTGTATAGGTCTTTAGAGTCTCTGGTGTGGTTTATTCCTAGATATTTTCTCTTTTTAGTAGCTATAGTAAATGGTATTGTTTCCCTTATTTCTTTTTCAGAGGACTCTTTGTTGGTGTAGAGGAATCCAGCTGATTTTTGTATGTTGACCTTGTATCCTCCCACTTTTCTGAACCTCTCTAATAGATCCAGTAGTTTTGGTTTTTTTTTTTTTTTTTTTTTTTAATTGAGTCCCTTGGGTTTTCTATGTACAGGATCATATCATCTGCAAATAGAGATAGTTTCAGTTCCTCTTTGCCAATATGTATGACTTTTATTTCTCTTTCTTGCCTTGTTACCCTGCCCAGGACTTCCAATTCAATGCTAAGAAGTGCTGATAGAAGGTATCTATGTCTAATTCCAGTTCATAAGGGGAATGAATGCCTTGAGTCTATCTCCATTAATAATGATGTTGGCTGCTGGCTTTGCATATATAACCTTAATTATGTTGAGGAATTTCCCTTCTATCCTTATTTTGCTGAGAGTTCTGAACAGGAATGGATGTTGTATTTTATCAAATGCCTTTTCTGCATCAATTGATAATAATAATATGGTTCTTTTGTTTTGTTCATGTGGTCTATTACATCGATTGCTTTGTTGATGTTGAAACCCCCTTGTAAACCTGGTATGAATCCCAGTTGGTCCTGGTGTATTAATTTTTTGATATGTTGTTGGATTCTGTTGGCTAGGATTGTTAGTATTTTTGCATCAAGATTCATGGAGGATATTGGTCTGTAGTTGCCCTTTCTAGTGGTGTCTTTCCCTGGTTTTGGTATTAGTGTGATACTTGCTTCATGAAATTAGTTTGGGAGTATTGCATCTTTTTCTATGTTCTGGAATAGCTTGAGTAGCATAGGTGGCAACTCTTCTCTGACTATTTGGTAAAATTCTCCAGTGAAGTCATCAGGTCCAGGGTTTTTCTTTGTGGGACGTTTCTTTTAATGACCTGTTTAATTTCTTCTTTTGTTATGGGTTTGTTCAAGTTTTCTATCTGTGAGTGGGATAGATTAGGGAGGTCTTGTGATTCTAGAAACTTGTCCATCTGTTCCAGGTTCTCAAATCTGTTGTAATACAGTTTTTCATGATATTATGTCAGTATCATTTTTATTTCAATTGGTTCTGCTGTAATGATGCCATTTTGGTTTATAATTTTTGTGATTTGGATCTTTTTTTGTTAAATCTGCCAATGGTTTATCAATTTTATTAATGTTTTCTAAGAACAATCTTTTCATTTTGTTGTTTTTCTCTGTTACTTTCCCCCCCGTTTCCTTTATTTCTGCTCTGTTCTTTATTATTTCCTTGCTTCTAGATACTTTAGAATTCTTTTGTTGTTCTATTTCTAGTTGTTGGAGTTGATGAATTAGAGTGTTGTTTTTGTTTCTTTCCTCATTTTTGATGTATGCATTTATTGCTATGCTCTGAGTACTGCTTTTGCTGTGTCCCATAGCTTTTGGTATGATGTATCTTTTCTCTCATTTGTTTCTGGGAATTTTTTTAAATTTCAGATTTTATCTGTTCTATTACCCAGCTTTTGAGCAGTGAGTTGTTCAGCTTCTATATGTTTGATGCTTTTCCCTTGCTCTTCCTGTGATTAATTTCTAATTTTATAGCATTGTTGTCTGAGAAGATGCTTTGTAGTACTTCAATGCTTTTGAATTTATTGAGGCTTGTTTTATGTCCTAAAATATGGCC
>NW_006922314.1:971997-972617 GCF_000298275.1 Orycteropus afer afer | reverse complement strand
AATGTACTCAGAGGAAGAGTTGATGCATTTGAATTGTGATATTGCAGACATTATTGAATATATCACTGTATGTTACATGGCTACCATTACTAAACATTTTGATCAAAGGTCATATAGAAGGATCCTGATTAAAAGAGGGAAAATAGAGAACAGAATTTCAAATCCCCTCAGACTCCAGACTTTTTGGAACCATGAAGATTGATGAACCAGTAAAACTATTAACCTGGAATACTCTTTAAACCTTAAAAGAAAAATGGGGCTCTGGCAACTTATTACCAGACAGTAGTTCAATTTACTACCACTTTTCTGTCAGTTTGTCATACTGTGGTGGCTTGCATGGTGCTTGAGGCTATGCCACCTTATTTAAATGCCAGCAGGGAGGATTCAAAAGGGAGTCTCGTCAGTAATCACAACACTATTTCCCTCTAGCATCTTGGTGCTCTGAACAGCTCACTGAGTCAGAGTGTACCAAACTCAGAGGAGTAGAATTAGAGGAAAGGAACAGGGAAAGAAATTAATGAAGATATACATGGCAGAAAGTGGACAGGTAGCCAAAAAAGCCCCTTAGAGACTTCCTGGGGAAATGACCAGCAGGCGAGAACAGCCACCTGAGACCTCCC
>NW_006922314.1:968746-971857 GCF_000298275.1 Orycteropus afer afer | reverse complement strand
CAGCACCACTGAAACCCAAGCAGAGAGCCCATTGGTGCTGCAGGAGGGTGAGCTCACTCCCTCCTCATCAGGTCACTGAATAGGCTTGCATCATCTAAGTGGAACTGAGAGGTCTGTGCTTGTCTTCATCACTAATATCAGGACCACAGATTATTAGCAGGCACTCTCCTAACCCCAGTGCAGCTGAAACCATGCACTTCATTGGTGCCACAGGTTGGCGGACTAACAGGCAAACTCCCAAGCCAATTGTGGTCTGGGTGGGTTGACCTTGTGCCCCGGGCAGCTGGGACAAGGAGAGAAACATCTGTGGCTGAATGTACACCGGGAAGTTGCCTTGGGTCAGCTTTTTGGCATCGAGGGGCCTTGGGAGCAGGGTTTTGCTTGTGTCTGAGCCTGGTGGAAATGAGCAATCCCCTAGCAACAGGAATCTTCCTGAGATTGAGCCATGGGCTTGTAATTAACAGTACAACGTCATCAGTGACAGCCCGCTCAAAGCCCTAGAAACCAACCCTAGCAAGAGCAAGCTTTCCTTCTTCCACTCCCACCTTCTCTGCCAGTAATTTCACTCATCCAATATAAGAAACCATATTCAGCCAACATAAAACCTCCTGATTCAAACTCTAATCGCTCTTTAAGACAAACAGAAACCCACATCCACATTCCACATGGTGATTCCACCATCACAAAGAAAACTACAGAGTGACCCAGCATACCTGAATCCATAATCAAATCAAATAGCATACATCAGCTTCCACCTTTCCAAAATATTAAACCATAACACCAAGACAAAACAAATCAACAACTAACCAACAGTTAAAGACAACCTAAAAATATCTAGGAAACAACAGGCAAACTCAAATCAAACAAAAAAACAGGACAAGGCATTAGAAGCAACACCGCACACAAAGGTCTCATTATACATGGAGGATGAGGAGGCAATAGAATTATCTGGGAAGGAATTTAGAAGATATGTTTATACAACTAGACAAGAGCTTAAGGAAAGTCTAAACAGAAACAAGGAGAACACAGACGGTTCCCTGGAGGGACTCAGGAAAATCATTCAGGAGCAGAATACTAAGATTAATACACAATCAGAACTCTACAATACCAACAGTTAGACATGCAGATGATGAATATCGAAATGCAGAGCATGAATTCCAAAATGGCAGAATTACACAACACAGTAGAAGCACAAAAGTGTAGGTTAGGACTGGCTGAAAAACACCTATCCCAACTAGAAGACAAATCCCTGGACACTAGCTTGTATGAAGAAAAATAACAACAAAGATTTAAGAGAAGTGAAGAGAACCTAAAAATTATATGCAATGGCATGAGATGAAACAATATAACACTCATTGGAATTCCAGAACAAGAAGAGGTGAAAAAGACCACCAAGAATACCGTGGAAGACCTGCTAACAGAAAACTTCCCCCATATCTTGAAGAAAGAAAAGACATTTGTCCAAGAAGCTCATAGAACCCCACACAAGATAGATCCCAAGAGAAAAACACTGAGGCATAGTATAATCAAACTTTCCAAAACCTAATACAAAGAAAAAAATGTTGAGAGCTGCCTGGGAAAAAAGAAATATTACTTATAATAATCAGACAGTTAGGCTGAGCTCTGATTACTCAGAAGAAATATGCAGGCAAGAAGGAAATAGGATGGCGTATATAAAACTGTGAAGGAAAAGAATTTCCAACAAGAACCCTATATTCAGCCAAATTATCCATCAATATGAGGGCGAAATCAAGGATTCTCAGACAAACAGAAATTAAGGGATTTTGTGAAAACCAGACCAACTCTACAAGAAATGCTTAAGGAAGTCCTTCCAATTGAGAACCCACAACAGAGATCAACAAAACCAAGATATGTGCCATCAACACTAAAGCCAAATCAGAAATAGATTCTCAAAATAAGACCATAAAACATTGTACCTTTAAAACCAAGGAAGTCAGTCAGCACAGGACAACAGCAACTAACCTAGCAGAGGGAATAAAGCTTCTAGGTGCAGACCCTCGAATGGAGAGGAAAACAGGACAAAGTCTCACAGTACGCACTGTTCTAAAAAATATAGTGACAAGAATATTCCAAGGTAACCACAGAGAAAAGTAACGATTCTTCTGAAGAAATCCAAAAGGAAGGAAAACATATGGGTTTAATAAGCACAAACCAGCTATAAAGAAGAAAAAGGAGAAAGCATTAGCCAACAAACTGAACTCAGCACAGAATGTATAAGGACCAAAGAAACATCAACAACACAACAAAAAAAAGAACACAACAGAATGATAACAATCAATTGATACCTATTACTAATTACACTCAATGTGAATGGCCTAAATGCACCTATCAAGAGAAAGAGAGTGGCAGACTGGGTAAGAAAAGAAGACCCATTGATATGCTGCCTACAAGAGAACCACCTTAGACACAAGATAAAAACAAATTAAGAGTTAAGGGCTGAAAATGAATATATCAAGCCAACCGAAACAAAAACGGGCAGGAGTAGCAATATTAATTTCTGAAAAAATAGACATTAAGGTGGAAAACATTGTAAGAGACAAGGAGGGACATTATATGTTGCTGAAAGTGTCAGTTGACAAAGAAGATGTTAAAATAATAAATATTTATGCATCCAATGAAAATTCTCCAAAATATGTGAAACAAATATTAACTGAATTAAAAGGGATAATAATCCACTCTACAATAGTAGTAGGAGACCTTAACAGACCACTTTCAAGGAGGGACAGGTCAACTGGAAAAAAATTCAACAAGGATACAGAACTCAACACCACAATCAACCAGCTGGAATCACAGACATAAACAGAGCATTTCAACCAACAAACACACAAATCACATTCTTTTCCAGCACACATGGATCTTTCTCCAGAATAGACCACATGCTAGGACATAAAAGAAGCCTCAATAAACTCAAAAACATCGAAATACTGCAAAGCATCTTTTCGGACCACAATGCTATAAAACTAGAAATTAACAATGGGAAGAGCAAGGAAAAAGCATCAAACATACAGAAGCTGAACAACCCACTGCTCAAAAACGATTGGATTACAGAACGGATGAAAACTGAAATTAAAAAAAAAAAAAAATCCTAGA
>NW_006922314.1:965856-967350 GCF_000298275.1 Orycteropus afer afer | reverse complement strand
TAAAGAACTAGGGGATACCATACCATTGACTATAGCTACGAAAAAAGATAAAATATCTAGGAATAAACCTCACCAGAGACACAAAAGACCTATACAGAGAAAACTATAAAACACTGCTAAAATAGACACAAGGCCACTATATAAATGGAAGAACCCACCTTGTTTATGGATAGGTAGAATAAACATTGTGGAAAGGTCAATACCATCTAAAGCAATCTATACATTTAATGCAATCCCAATCCAGATTTCAACCAAACTTTTTAAGGACATGGAAAAACTAATTACTAACTTCATATGGAATTGAAAGAGATCTTGAATAAGTAGAGCACATCTCAAGAAGAAAAACAAAGTGGGAGGTCTCACACGCCCAGATCTTAAGAACTACTATACAGGCACAGTAGTCAAAACAGCATTGTATTGGTAGAATGACAGACAGATTGACCAATGGAACAGAATTGAAAGTCCAGATATAGACCCATCCATCTATGGACAACTGAACTTTGACAAAGGCCCAAAACCCATTAAATGGGGAAGAGACAGTCTCTTTAACAAATGGTGCTGGCAAAATGGGATATCCACCTGCAGAAAAATGAAATTAGACCCATACCTCACTCCATGCCCCAAAACAAACTCAAGCTGGATCAAAGACTTAAATGTAAAACCCCAAACTATAAAATTCATCAAAGATGAAAGAGAGGCAAAACTGGGAGCCATAAATTATGGCATAAGTTGACTATCATGCATAACCCAGAGTATGCAGGAGATAGAAGAGAAGCTAGATGACTGGGACATTTTCAAAATTAATTTCTTGTGTGCATCGAAAGATTACATTAAGATTGTGAAAAGAGAACCTACAGAGTGGGAGAAAATATTTGCCTATGACATATCTGATAAAGGACTTATCTCCAAAATGCATAGAAATCTTCAACACCTCAACACCAAAAAGACAAATATCACAATTCACAAACGGGCAAAAGACTTGAAGAGACATTTCAACAAAAAGATATGCAGGCAGCCAACAGACATGAGAAGTTGCTCACAATCATTAATCATTAGAGAGATACAAATCAAAACAACAATGAGATATCATCTCACCCCAGTAATAATAGCAAAGTTCAACAGTTCAGATAGTAACAAATGCTGGCGAGGTTGTGGAGAGATTGGAACTCTCGTACACTGCTGGTGGGATTGTAAAATGATACAACCATTGTGGCAAATGGTGTGGCATTTCCTTAAAAAACTGAAAATAGATTTGACCCAGCAATTCCATTACTAGGAATACATCCTAAAGAGGTGAGAGGTAGCACACGAACAGACACATGTACTACTATGTTCATCACAGCACAAGTCACTATAGCAAAGAGATGGAAACAACCTAAATGTCCATCAATGGATGAATGAATAACCCAAATATGGTACATCCACACAAAGGAATACTATGCCACATTAAAGAACTCTGAGGAATGCGTGAATCATCTCGCCATGTGGATGAAC
>NW_006922314.1:963684-964784 GCF_000298275.1 Orycteropus afer afer | reverse complement strand
GATGATGCACCCACATACTCTATGGTAATACATCCTTTAGAGCAATAGACCCTGGGACACCAGAGGACCAACATTCAAACCGAGGAAATGCAGGAGAAATAGGAGTGCATAAATATGAGAGACACAGGGGAGCGTTACAGGGTAGTGAGGGGAAGGAGACTGCGTTAGGGTTGGACATGGTGAATGGGGAATGAAACTAAATGTACGTATTATGTTGAATGTAAAATGAGTTCTCAAAATACAAACAAACAAACAAATAAATAAAATACCAGCAGGATCACCTGTGGTGAAAAGAGGTGATAGAGAGGCTCAATATTTTCAGACAACACAAGTTGAGGAGCTCATTGTGGAATAGGCCTTCAGTTGCTTATATGCAAGTTCAAACTGAAGCCAAAGACAATTAAAAGAAGTGCACAGGAGCCAAAATATGATCGTGATCATATCCCACCTGAAGTTGGAGACCATCTGAATAACAGATTTTATGCTTTAAACACTAAGGACTAAAAATGGGAGAACTGTGGGATGGCATCAAAAACAACATCCATAAGAAAAAGCAAATGGTCATTAAAAAGACAGGAAATAAAGAAAAAAAACAAAATGGTTGTCAGGAGAGACTCTGAAACTTGCACTTGAAGGGAAAGTAGCTAAAGCAAACGAAAGATGACAAGATAAAGAGCTGAACAGAAGATTTCAAAGACCAGTTCAAGTAGACAAAGTCAGTTATTACAATGAACTGTGCAGAGACCCAGAGTTAGAGAACCAAAAGGGAAGAACACTCTGCCATTTCTTAGGCTGAAATAACTAAGAAGAAACTGAAGCCTTGAGTTGCAATACTGAAAGACTCTATGGGCAAAATATTGACTGATGCAGGAGACATCAAAAAAAAAAAAAAAAAAAAGATGGAAGGAATACACAGAGTCGCTGTACCAAAAAAAAATTGTTCATCCATTCCAGGAGGTTCCATATGATCAAAAACCAATGATATTGAAGGAATAAGTCGAAGTTGCATTGAAAGACTTGGTGAAGAACAAGGGTCCAGGAATTGACAAAATTTATTCTGTGAGATGTTTCAACAAGCGAATTTCACACTGGAGGCACTT
>NW_006922314.1:961529-963334 GCF_000298275.1 Orycteropus afer afer | reverse complement strand
GAAAGTTATTTTCTTGTTGACTACGCAAAAGCACTTGATTGTGTAGATCATAACAAATTATGAATAACATTGAGAAGAATGGGAATTCCAGAATATTTAATTGTGTTCATAGAAATCTGTGCATAGGCCAGGAGGCAGTCATTTTATCAACACAAGGGGTTACTGCATAGTTTAAAATCAGGAAGGGAGTGTGTGAGGGTTGTAACCTTTCACCATACTCACTCAATCTGTATGCTGAGCAATTAAATAAAGAAGCCAGACTGTGAAGAAGAACATGATTGGAGGATGACTGTTGACCTGTGATATGCAGACAACACAACCTCACTTGCTGAAAGGGAAGATGACTTGAAGCAGTTACTGATGAAGATTAAAGACTGCAGTCTGCAGTATGGATTACACCTCAACATAAAGAAAACACAAATCTTCACAACTGCACCAATAAGCAGCAAAATAATAAATGGAGAAAAGATTGAAGTTGTGAAAGATTTCACACTACTTGTACTACAATCAACACCAGTGGAAACAGCAGTCGAGAAATCAGAAGATGCATCAGCAGTTGGCAAATGTGCTGCAAAAAACCTCTTTCAAGCTGAAGAGCAAAGATGTCTCTTTGAAGACTACTATGTGCCTAACCTAAACCATGGTGTTTCCAGTTGCCTCATATGCATGAAAAAGCTGGACAATAAATACGGACAAGTGAAGAAGAGTTTATGGTTTTGAGTTGTGTTGGTGAAGAATCCTGAAAGTACTTTGGACTTCCAGGAGAACTAACAAATATGTCCTGGATGAAGTGCAGCCTTGGGAATGAGAATGGCCAGACTTCCTCTCTTGTTCTTTGGTCATGTTGTCAGAACAGACCTGTGCCTGGAGAAGAATATCATGCTTGGTAAAGTGAAGATTCAGTGACAAAAGGAAAGGCCCTCAACAAGATGGACTGATGGTAGCTTCAATGACGGGCTTAGGTAAAGCAGGGATTATGAGGCTGTCACAGGACTGGGCCATATTTTATTCTGCTGTGCATAGGGTTGCTGAGTCAGAGTCACCCTGATGGCACCTAACAACAACAACAACAGTAAATGTTCTGAAATTCGTAACAGCACCTTGAAATATTACATAGGGACTTCGGGGACAGTGAATTTATGTCAAGAGAGGGAGGAACCCAGAAAACAAGGATGAACCCATACCTTGAAGGATGTAATCGATGTCAGTAAACTGTATATGTAGAAACTGCTGAACTGATACATATTTTCCTCTGTATATTCTGTACAAAAGCAACAGGATATATTTTTTTAAATCACCACATTAAATATGTCATAGGGTACCAGAAGAACAAATAAATTAGGCTTTACAAGATACATAGCCAGAGTACTCTTCAGAAGTGAGGATGGTGAAACTTCGGTTCACTTAGTTTGGACACATCCTTAGGAAAGATAACTTGGTTGAAAATGATATCATTTTTGATAGATCATCACTGAAAACAAGGGAAACCCCCTGCATGGGATGGATTACACAATAGGCATGACAGTGGACTCAAATACACCAGTGATCATAAAGACCAGGCAGTATTTTCCTCTGTTACAGATAATGTTTCCATGAGTCAGAACCAGCTCAACAGCAACTCACAACAAGGTTTTCTTCTCTCGGTGGGAAATTCTTTGACTTCTTTCCAGTGTAGCCTTTGAACTCTTTTTTCTTCCTGTTAATGAATTAAATATGAATGGGAATGATTCATTTCTTCCATATAATGCAAGTTCTCTTGACCTAGAAATTCACAGCAGTGATTTGGGAAAAGTTTATAAAACAGA
>NW_006922314.1:955692-961242 GCF_000298275.1 Orycteropus afer afer | reverse complement strand
GAGGGGTCGCTATGAGTCAGGTCCAACTCAAGGGCACGTAACTACTACTACCATTCCCATGCAATCTGGCCTTTTGAGCTATCTTCCTATGCAAATGCTGCCCTTCTCATCTCCCAAAGTTGATCGTGCTAGGGAGAGCACCTGCAGATGTTGACCTTATCTGCCTGTCTGTTTTTTGGCTGGAAGCTGCGGAAGTGAGTTTAGTTCTGATCTGACCTGAATGGTGAGTGACTAGGAGCCATAGTCTTGTGGGTTTCACTAGTCTCTGTCAGACTAGTAAGCCTGATCTTTTTTATGATTCTTGAGTTTTGCCTCCCATTTTCCTCCCACTCTAACCAGGGTCTTCTACACTTACCCATTTCAGAGTGATTGACAGTGGTAGTTGGGTACCATGTGGTTCTTCTGGATTCAGGATCACATGACCCACTCTCCTTGAACTAATTCTTTCCATGTGTCTTTGATTTTCTTTATTCTTTGCTCTGGAGAAGGCAAGACCAGTAGTTGAATCTTACATGCCACTTGCAAGCTTTTAAGACCGCGGTTGCTACTTACCAAAATTAGATGTAGAACAATGATTTTGTATAGTTTGTTCTGCCATTTGAGCTTGCTGTCCCCTGCAACCATGGGCCCAGTGACTCATTGTTTTTGGCTAAGAAGTTATTGTAACTTTTCTGTCTATTAGCTCTTATATCAATGCACATTCTTACAGCACATACATTACGTAGAAATATCTTCTACCAAACTTGTGTATATATATTCATGGGTATATTTCCTTTTGCCTAGCTGTACCTAATCAGTTAGCCTGAAGTTGAGACAGATTTAACCTGTTTATTTAGGCTATCTATGATGTGCCTCTGGCAGCCTTAGGAACTTTGAAAGATTCAACCACTTCTCTGTAATCTTGTACTACCCAACATCCAATTAAGGGCATTTCAATCTCCTCTTGATGGCATTCTCCTTTGGTTCCCTTTTGCCTCCAACCCCACCTTTCTCTGACCTTCCCCTTTATCTTTGTCCACCTCAAAATGATTATTTATTCAATCTTCAAAGAATTGTTGTTGGAAAAAGAACACAGGAAAGGCTTATAATTCCAAAAATCTAAAGGAGCTTCCTCAAAAATGTTGGTACTTGTTTTAACTTTCTGTTTTGATTTGGGTGAGAGTTTACACAGTAAATTGGTTTTTCATTCCACAGCCCATATACATTTTGTTTCATTAAAGTGCCCATTATGTAACAGCATTTCTTCCCTGTGGTTACTATTTCCCTTTGTCCCTCTTTCTTAGCCATTCCTGCTTTCTGAGCTTTACCCCTGCATAAATGCTGCCCTTTTGATTGTTACGCTTGGATTTTCTTAGAAGTGTGTACTTCCCTGGTGGTGGTGTTCACCTCATAGGGCCTGTCTGTTATATGACTGGAAAGTTGAGCCACAGTAGTGAGTTCAGTTCTGGGCCATATTCTCCGGTGTTGCACCCATCTCTATTTGACAAGGAAGTCTGGTCTTTTATATTATATTGAGATTTGCTGCACATTTTTCTGCCACTCTCTAATTGGGCTCTCCTATTGTGATCCCTTTCAAAATGGTTGGCCCTGATAGCTGGACACCATCTGGTTCTTCTGGCCTCGAGGTTATAGATGCTGAAGAGCATGTCATCTGCTAGTCACTTGGACTGATTATTTCCATGTATGTTTGATTTCCTTCTGTCTGAAAGAGATCAGTAGCTTCACTTTGGGTGGCTACTCACAAGCTTTTAAGACCCCTGTCACTACTGAAGCAAAGTAGGATGCAGAACAGTGTCTCTGTGGACTATGTTATGTTAGTTGACCTTGATGTAGCCCAGGATTATGGTCCTTACCTCAAAGGCACAGTGACCCACTCCCTTGAGGTGGTGAGTTATAGCTAAGAAGTTTTCATATCTCTGCCCACTGTTGGTAATACTGTACACGTGGATGATTTTATAGCTTATACTTACACTTATGTAGAAATGCCATCTGCTTCTGCCACAACTATATTTGATGGGTTGTGTATATAATCACATAATATCTGATCTTGCCTGTTTGCCTGTTGCCACTCATAGACTGCTGGTTATTGCTGATTGTGCATAATTGGGTATATAAAAACATTTAACGTTGTTGTGTGTAACTCTTGTGCACTTTCTTATTTGTCCTTTTCCTTAGTGATATCGTGCTGATCAACCACAATTTGTTGCCTTTTCCTTCACCCATATTAATACGTGCCTCTTACTTACCTTGTAATTATTCCCACCTCACCTCCACCATTTGCTAGAAACCACTAAAGAACGGTTCTTTATGTGTGTAAACCTTGGGCTTTTATAATAGTAGACTCACCAGTATTTGTCCTTGGTGATTGACTTATTTCACAGATATCGACTTGCAAGTTCAACCATATTAAGAAGTGTTTTCCAGATTTTTCATTATTCTTTAATGTTGCATAGCATTTCATTGTGTTTATCCATTCATCCATTGATGGGCACTTAGGCTGTTTCTCTTCCTTTGCTATTTTGATAGTGCTGCAATGAACATTGGTGTGCATGTACTGTTTCCCAGCTTTCTGTACTTTAGATTGCTGGATCAAATGGTATTTTTATTTCCAACATTTTAAGGAAACGCTATTCCATTTTCCACAGCGGTTACACCATTTTACAATCCCACTACCAGTGCGTGAGATACCAGTTTCTCCACAACCTTGCCAGCAATTGCGGTTTTCTTACATGTTGAACTTTGCTATTATTGCTGGAGTGAGATGATTTGCTCTTCTCTAATGGCTAACAGGGAGCTCTGGTGGTGTAGTGCCTAAAGCATTTGACTGCTAACCAGAAGGCTTGTGGTTCAAACCCACCAGCCACTCCTCAGAAGGAAGATTGAGCAACCTACTTCCATAGAGATACTGCATTGGAAACCCAAGGAGGGGCCACTATGAGTCAGGAATGACTTGAAAGCAGTGAGTTTGGTTTTGTTTTGTGGTTCATATGCATGTGAGAGCTGGATGCTGAACAAGGAAGACAAAAGAAGAGTTGATGCCTTTGAATTATGGTGTTGGCAAAAAGTACTAAAAATACCATGGGCTGCCAGAAGAACGAACAAATCTGTCCTGAAAGAAGTACAGCCGGCATGTTCCTTTGAAGCCAGAATGGTCAGAGTTTGTCTCGTCTGCTTTGGTCATCTTGTCACAAGGCACCGTTCCCTGGAGAAGGATGTCATGCTTGCTAAAGTGGAGGGTCAGCAAAACGGGAGAAGGCCCTCAATGAGATGGACTGACACAGTGGCTCGAACGATGAGCTCACGTGCAGCAAGGATTGTGAGGCTGGCACATGACTATGCATTGTTTCATTCTGTTGTACATAGGGTCGCTATAAGTTGGAGGCAACTCAATGGTGCCTGACAACAACAAAAGGGTTTGTCCCTGTTTTTTCTTTGTTGAGTGTTAAATATTTACGTTTAAGTCTTTGATCCCTCTTGAGTTAGTTTTTGTATGCGGTATGAGGCATGGATCTTGCTTCATTTGTCTGCAAGTGATATCCAGTTTTGCCAGCATCATTTGTTAAATAGTTAGACTGTCTTTTGCCCATTTAATGGATTAACTAATTGTCAAAGCTCAGCTGTCCATAGGTGGATGGATTTATTTCTGGGTTCTCAGTTTTCTGTTGCATTGGTTTTCTTTTGGTTGTTGTGACTCTATGTGGCTGTACAATAGGTTGTGTTCCTTTGTTTCACTAGTGCTTTGCTTATCTGTGGTCTCTTCCATTTCCACAGAATTTTAGTGAATTGGTTTTTAAAAAATGTTGATGGGATCTGATCAGGATGGCTTTGCATCTGAAGATTGCTTTGGGCACTTTTGACATTGTTGCAATATTCAGTCTTTCCAGCCAAGAGTGTGGTATGTTCTTATATTTACATAGATCTCATTTAGTTTCTTGAAGTAGTGTTTTGTAGTTCTCTTTGTACAGGTATCTTGTGTCCCTGGTAAGATTTATTCCTAAGTGTTTTATCTTTTTGTTAGCTTGTGTAAGTGGTATTATTTTCCTTCCTTTTCAGAGTTCTCTTTGTTAGTGTAGAGGAATCTGAGTGGTTTCTGTATGCTGATTTTGCACCCTGCCTCTTTGCTGAATCTTTCTGTTTATTCCAGTAGTTTTCTTGCTGAGAGTCTGGGATTTTGTCTGTCTAGAATCATATTATCTGCCGAGAGAGATACTTCTGCTTCTTCCTCAGCAATTTACAATGCAGCACAATGCGACACACTCTTCTCTTCTTCAATGCAACAACCCTCTTCTTGGGTTTCCAAGTTGGTATTGCTACAGAAATAGATTGCCCAATCTTCCTCCCGAGGAGTTGGTTTGATCCACCACCACTCTGGTTACTAGTCAAATGCCTTAGGCACTATGCCACTAGAGCAATTTGGATGCCTTTTATTTCCCTGCCCTGTCTTACTGCCCTGGCTGGGACTTCCTATAGAGTGTTGATAGCAGAGAGCATCCTTGTCTGATTCCCATTTGCACAAGGTAGGCTTTCAGTCTCTCTCCTTTGAGAATAATCCTTATTTTGTGTATATGCCCTTAATTATGTCGAGAAATGTACCTTTTAGTCCCCCCCCCCTTTTTTTTTTTTAAATTGGGAACGTAGGTGATGGATTTTAGCAGAGGCTCTTCCTCAATTGATATGATCATGTGTTTCTTTTCCTTTGCTTTATTTATGTACTAGATTACACTGACTGTTTTTCTAATGTTGAACTAACCTTGCATACCTGGTGTTAATCCCACTTGGTCATGAGATATTATTTTTTGGCCTCTATTGGCTGGATTTTGTTAAAGGTTTTTGTGGCTGTGTTAGTGAGAAGGATTGGTCAGTAATTTTTCTTCTAGTGGTATCATTGCCTATATTGGTATTCAGGTTATTCTTGCCTCATAAAATGAATGTGAGGGTATTCCATCCTTTTGTCTCTTCTGTGATAGTTTGAGTAGGATTGATGTTAGCCCTTCTCTGAATGTTTGGTAGAATTCTCCAGTGAAGCTGTCTGGGCGAGTGTTCATTGGTCTTTTATGACCTCTTCAGTGTCTTTGTTATGGACCTGTCCACATTTTCTGCTTTGCTTGTGTTAGTTTAGGTAGGTCATGTGCTTCTAGAAATTTGTCCATTTCCATGAGTTTTCAAAGTTGTTGGAGTACGTTTCCTCATAGTGTTCTGTTTTCATCCTTTTTATTTTCTTTGGCTGTGTTGTGATGTCACCCATTCCATTTCTTGTTTGTCTTATTTGCATCTTCTTTTTTCTTTTCCTTAGTTAAATTTCCCAGAGGTTTGTCAGTTTTGTTGATCGTTTTGAAGATCTTGACTTCTAGTCTTGTTGATTCTTTCTCTTGTTTTTTCTCTTTTGTATTCCACCATCTCTGCTTTGCTCTTTATTATTTCCAGTGTGCTGAAGACTGTGGGATTTTTGTTGTTGTTGCTCTTTCTCTAATTGTTGTGCTAAGTCATTGTTTTTGCTAAGGCATTTTCTTTTTTTATTTTTTTTTATGCTTTTTTTTTTTTTTTTATTAG
>NW_006922314.1:947372-949525 GCF_000298275.1 Orycteropus afer afer | reverse complement strand
TTCACATTTTATTTCTTCTGTTACCCACTGGTATTTGAAAAGTGTTACTCAGTTTGCCTGTAATTTTTTTTTTCTCTCCTAAACTTCCTATGATTGATTTCCTATTTTATAATGTTGTGATCTAACTAGATGTTTTACAAAGCATTTTGATCTTTTTTATTTTTAATTCACTGACAGTTGCTTTGTGGCTTACTGTATGATCTGTTCTGCAGAAAGATCTACGTGCACCAGAAAAGAACATGTTTTTTTTTTTTGAGTGGAGTTTTCTGTAAATGTCTGTGACATCAGGTTGGCCGATTGTGCTGTTGACATCTTCGTTAGCTTTATGAAGTTTTCTTTCTGGTTGTTCTGTCTTTCATTGAGAGTAGAGTGTTAAAGTTTCCTGTGGTTGTTTTTGTTAGGTGCTGTTGAGTTGGCTCCAACTAACAGTAAGCCTATATACAACAGAACAAGACATTGCCTGGTCCTGTGCCAGCCTCACAATCCTTGCTGCTCCTGAGCCATTCGTTGTAGTGACTGGGTCAATCCATCTCACTGAGGGCCTTCCTCTTTCTCATTGAGCCACCACTTTACCAGACATGATATCCTTCTCCAGGGACAACATGACCAAAGTAGGTCGGATGAAATGTGATCATTCTCGCTTTCAAGGAGCATTCCAGCTGCACTTCTTCCAGGACAGATTTGTTCATTCTTCTGGTGGTCCATGGTACTTTAGCATTCTTCACCAGCACCACAACCCAAAAGAACCAACTTTTCTTCAGCCTTTCTTATTCATTGTCCAGCTATGACCTGCATATGAGGCAATTGAATATACCATGGCTTGTGTCAGGTGCAACTTCATCCTCAAGGACACATCTTTGCTCTTCAGCAGTTGAAAGAGGTCTTTTACAGCAGATTTGCCCAGTGCAATATGTTGACTGCTGCTTCCACTGGGGTTGATTCAATATGAAATCTTTAACAGCATTCATCTTTTCTACATCTATCCTGATGCTGTGTATTGGCCTAGTGAGGATTTTTGTTTTCATTATATTGAGATATACACACTGTAGTCTTTACTCTTCATCAGTAGGTGTTTCAGGAGTTTTGGAGGCATAGGGCCTAAAGCATTTGACTGCTAACCAGAAGGTTGGCAGTTGAAACCCACTAGGCACTTAGTGGAAGGAAGACTGAGCAATCTAATTTTGTAAAGACTTACCGCCTCAGAAACCCACAGGGGGTCGCTGTGACTTGGAACTAACTCAATGGCAGTGAGTTTGGTTTTTCATTTTTTAGTGCTTCTAGTCACCCTCACTGTGAGCAAGCAAAGTTACATCACAGATAGTTGATATCTGTGATATGCATATCACAGATAGCTAATGAGTCTTCCTGCAGTTCTAGTGCCACACTCTTCTTCATGTAGTCCAGCTTCTTGGATCATTTGCTCAGCATACAGATTAAACAAGTGTGGTGAAGGGATACAACCCTGATGCAATCTCTTTCTGATTTTTAATGATGCAGTATCCCCTTGTTCTGTTCGAATGACTTGGTCTATTTACAGGTTCCTCATGAGCACAACTAAGTGTTCTGGAATTCTCATTCTTCTTAATGTTATCCATAATTTGTCTTGATCCACACAATGGAATGCTTTTACACAGTCAATAAAACACAAGTAAATCTCTTTCTGGTATTCTTTCCTTTCAGCCAAGATCCATCTGACATCAGCAGTGATATCTCTTGTTCCACATCCTCTTCTTAAGGCACCTTACATTTCTGGAAGTTCTCTGTCAATATTCTGCTGCAACTGTTTTTGAATTATCTTCAGTAAGATTTCACTTGTGTGTGATGGTAATGATAATTCTTCAATAATTTCCAGAGACTTTGGGATCACTTTTCTTTGGGATGGGTGCAGGCATGCATCCCTTCCAGTTAGTTGGCCAGGTAGCTGTCTTCAAGCTTCTTGGTGAGTGCCTCCAGTGTGGCATCTGTTTGTTGAAACATCTCAGTGCCCAAGCTGTCAATTCCTGGAGCCTTGTTCTTCATCAGTTCCTTCAGTGCAGCTTTGATTTCTTCCTTCAGTACCACTGGTTCTTGATCATGCGCTATCTCCTGAAATGGATGAACATCCATCAGTTCCTTTTGGTACAGTGACTCTGTGTATTCCTTCCATCTTCTTT
>NW_006922314.1:946371-947272 GCF_000298275.1 Orycteropus afer afer | reverse complement strand
ATCTTCTTTTGATGTTTCCTGAATCATTCAATATTTTGCCCATAGAATCTTTCAGTATTGCAACTTGAGGCTTGCATTCTTTCTTCAGTTCTTATAGCTTGAGAAATGCCAAGAATGTTCTTCCCTTTTGATTTTTTAACTGCATGTCTTTGCATATTTCATTGCAATAATTGACTTTGTCCTCTGGAGCTGCTTTTTGAAGTCTTCTGTTCAGCTGTTTTATGCTGACATGTCTTCCATTTGCTTTAGCTACTCTCCATTCAAGAGCATGTGTCAGAGTTTCTTCTGACATCTACTGTGACCTTGTCTTCCTCTCCTGTCTTCTTAAAGACTTTACTTTCTTCACGGATAATGTTCTTGATGTCATTCCACAGTTCTTCTAATGTTTATGGTCATTGGTATTCAGTGCATCAAATCTCTCCTTCAGATCATCTCTAAATTCAGGAGGGATATAATCAAGGACATATTTTGGCTGCCGTGCACTTGTTTTAATTGTTCTCAACTTCAACTTGAACTTGCATATCAGCAGCTGATAGTCTGGTTTGTTTTGGCTGAAGGAATTTAGCTTCTTCATCACCTCTTTCCACAGATGGAGTAGATCTGACTCCTGTATACTTCATCTGGTGAAGTCCATATGTATAGCTGTCATTTATGTTGCTGGCAAAAGGTATTTGCAATGAATAAGTCATTGGTCTTGCAAAATTCTATCATGCAATCTCTATCCGGCATTATTTCTATCAGCAAGGCTGTATTTTCCAATTATCAGTGATTCTTCTTTGTTTCCAAATTTGCATTCCAATCACCAATGGTAATCAACACATTGTGATCACATGTTTGGCCCATTTCTGACTGCGGAAGTTGGTAACAATCTTCAACTTCTTCATCTTAGGCTTTAGTAGTT
>NW_006922314.1:943755-946040 GCF_000298275.1 Orycteropus afer afer | reverse complement strand
CTCATTTTGAGTTGTGTCACATCAGTAAATGGAGGTCCTGAAAGCTTTGGCTCTGCTCTGAGTAGGCAGCTCTTCCTCTATCATATTTTGCGTGCCTTTGTGACACGGGGGGTTCATTGAACAATATTTCAGGGCTATTCATAAAGTTGTCCGATAATACATCAGACAGTGTTTCACTGCTATTTGTAAGGTTTTCACCGGTCAATTCTTTGAGAAGTGGATGGCCCTTTTCTTCTTGTGGGTCTGTCTTATGGTGGAAGCTCCCCTGAAACCTGTCCACTGTGGATGAGCCTGCCGGTATTTGAAATACTGGTGACATAGCCCCTAGCCTCCCAGGAACTGCTCAGGCATCACAGTATGACAGGCTGATGGACAGGTGGTGGTTAAAGTCTCCTGCTGTCCTAAAATTGTGTATTTCTCTTTTCAGATCTGTTAATGTTTGCTTCACGTGTGCGGGCTCTCTTATTGGGTGTATATATATTTATGATAGTTATGTCCTCTTGATGGGTTGACCCTTTTGTCATCATGTAACGTTCTTCCTTGTAACTAATGCTGGTCTTGGTCATGAAGTCTTTTTTATCAGAGATTAATATTGGCATGCCTGCTCTTTTTTGGTTGTAATTGGCTTGATGCATATTTTCAATTGATTTTGACTTTTTTAAAATTTATTTTTATCTTTGTGTCTAAGGTGACTCTCTAGTAAGAAGCATAGTGTTGGGTCGTCTTTTCTTTTCCATTCTGCCACTCTTGACTGGTGGATTTAATCTGTTTGCTTTCAGTGTAATTACTGATAAGAATGAATTTCCTGCTGTCTTATTTTTTGTGATTTTTTTCGTGGTGTTGACAGTTTCTTTGTTCTGAATATTTTTCTGTGCTAAATGCATTTTATTATCAGATTTTGTTTTCACTTTCTTCAGAGTTGTTGATTTTGTGTTTACTGAGTTCTTATGATTTTCTTCTATTGGTTAGAAGCCTTATTAATGTTCTTACCCTCTAGGTTTGAAACTGTCTGTTTTATAGTGGTATCATCCTCACTTCCATGGGATTTTTAAGTTTTGTAGTTACAGCATTGGTTCACTCTTTTTGCTTTGTAGTTGTTTTCTTACATATTGACATCTCTGGTTCTCTGTTAGCAGTGTTTTAAATTTCTCTTAATTTTGAGAATTCTTTTTCCTGGATTGGTTTCTGGGCAGAATTGTCATGTGGGTTAATCTTAGGTGGTTGTGTGCCAAGAAATCCCTTTAGCATTTCTTAATGGTTGGTCTAATTTTTACAAATTCAGTTAATTTCTGTTACTCTGTAATGTCCTAGTTGTACCGCCATACTTGAGGGACTGTTTTGCTGGATATATAATTCTTAGTTGGCAACATTTTTCATTTATGATTTTATGTATGTCATCCCATTGTCTTCTTGCTTGCATGAATTCTACTGAGAAATTGTAGCTTACTGTTTTTGTTGGTTGCCCTTTCTGTAGGTAACAGTGTTTTCCCCTGAGTTGTTGTCAAAATTCTTTCTTTATCTTTGGTTTTGGAAAGTTTTATGACACACCTTGGTGAGGTTCTTTGGGTTCTGTCCTGTATGAGGTTTGTTGAGCTCCGTGGATGGATATCTTTCTGTCTTCTGTGATATTGGCGAGTCATCTGCTAGCAAGTCTTTGGGAATTTTCTGTGTGTGTGTGTGTTTATCTCTTTGTTCTAGAATTTCAATCACGTGTATTATCTCTCTTGATTCTTGGTTTTTCTTCATTCGTTTTTTTCATTATTTTTATCCTCATAAACTGGTGTCAAGGGATTTGTCTTCTAGCTCTTGTCTTTTGTCCTTACAGTATATTGTCTATCTCAGTAATGTTAGTGTTAATTTTTTAGAACCCTAATTGGTGTTTTGGTATGATTTCTAATTGTCTATTTATTTTGTTACTTTGCTTTTGTATTGTTCATCTGGAGTCTTCTAGGGTACTATCTGTATTCCTTGCTTTTGTTTGTGCTACCTTTGAGCTGTGGGAAGGCCGTGTGTGTGTGTGTGTGTGTGTGTGCACATGTGCATGTATATATATAGACAAGTCTTTTTTTTTTTTCTTCGTTTACCTTCATTGTTATTTGGGTGAAAGTTTATGGAGGAAATTTGTTTTCCATTCAACAAGTCATACGCATTTTGTTTCATGACATTGATTGCCATCTCCATAATGTAACAACTCTCTTCCCACTTCTTCTCTGTGGTTATTTTTTCCCGGTGTCCTTTCCCATCTATTCTTCTTCGTTGAACCATCTCCCTGTGCAAATGCTACC
>NW_006922314.1:936366-943589 GCF_000298275.1 Orycteropus afer afer | reverse complement strand
GGGTTTCAGCAGTCCCTGTCGGACCGGTAAGTCTGGTCTTTTTTATGACATTGAGTTTTGTTCTACATTTTTCTCCCACTGTATCTAGGATCTCCAATTATGAGCCCTTTCCAAGTGGTGGCCAGTGGTGGTAGCTGGACCATCTAATTATTCTGGCCTCAGGGTCATGTAGGCTGAAGTTCACCTGGTCTACTCATCCTTTGGACTAATTTTTTTCCCACATATCTCTGACTTGCTTCACTCTTCTTTGCTTAGGATGAGGAGAAACCAATTGTTGCATCTTAAATGGCCACTTGCAAGCTGTATTAAGATCCCAGTTGCTACTCACCAAAATAGAATGTAGAATTGTGCTTTCATGTAGTTTGTTATGCCACTTGAGCTTGATTTACCCCCATAACCATGGTCCCAAGCCCATGGGCCCAACTCAGCCTTCAAAATGTGTTTGGTGTGGCTAAGAAGTTGTCAGAATTTAACCCCCATTAGCTCTAGTATATGTCTGTGGACATTGTTATAGCACATACGAATGTTGTTGTTGTCCCTAGGTGCTGTTGAGTCAGCTCTGACTCATAGCAACCCTGTGTACAACAGAATGAAACACTGCCCAGTTCTGTGCCAGCCTCAAAATCCTTGCTACACCTGAGCCCATTGTTGCAGCCTTGTGTCAGTCCATCTCATTGAGGGCCTATCCCCTTTTTGCTGACCCCCCTACACACACACACACACACACACACACACATTTTACCAAGCATCATGTTCTTCTCTAGGAAATGGTCCCTTCTGACAACATGGCCAAAGTAAGTGAGACAAAGTCTGGCCATTCGTGCTTCCAAAGAAGCGGCTACGCTTTTTCCAGGACAAATCTGTCCTTCTTTTGGCAGTCCATGGTACTTTCAGTATACTGCGCTGACACCACAACTCGAAAGGATCATGCATACAGCTACGTGGAAATACTGTCTCACAAACTCAGGTACGGTCCTTTTTTGCCTAGCCATACCTGATCATTTAGCCTGTCTCCCAATACACCCACCCCTAGAATGATGTCTCTTATTACTGACAATGCAATATTTTGCATATAGAAGAATTTACCTTTGTTGTTTCTAACTCTTGTGCACCTCTCTCTGTCTTCCTTTTCCTTAGCATTAGTGTGTTGGTCATTCATTTTTGGTATATTGCCTTTCTTTCATCCAAACTGTTACCTATCTAGCAATTTTTCTTCCTCTCTCCTGCTATCCCTGGTAACTAACAAAGAAAGTTTCCATCCATATGTAAAATTTTCATTGACTTCTTACAATAGCAGACATACAGCATTTGTCCTCCTGTGATTTGTTTATTTCTCTCAGCACACGGTCCTCCAAGTTCATCCCTTTATGAGGTGTTTTGTGGATTTTTTGTTACTCTTTAGTGTTGCATAGTATTCCGTTGTGTGTCTGTCGCATAGTTTGGTTATCCTGTCCCCTGTTTATGGGCACTTAGGTTGTTTCCATCTCTTTGCCTTTATTACAAATAGTACGATGATGAACATGGGTGTCCATTTATCTACTTGTGTGCTTATTCTCCCTTCTTTCAGATATATATCTAGTAGTGGAATTGCTGGATCAAATAATATTTCTATTCCCAGCTTTTTAATTAAGTGGCAGAACCTTTCTCCATGGTTTTGTCATTTTGCAGTCTCAACAGCAGTGTATGAGAGTTCCAGCATTTCCACATCATTGTCAGTATTTATTTTCTGTCTTGTTGAACTTTGCTATTATTGCTGGGGTGAGATGCTATCTCATTGTTATTTTGATTTGCATGTCTCTTATGGCTGACAATAATGAGCATTTTTTCATGTCTTGGCCTCCTGAAATGTTGGTGAAGTGTCTGGTTGTGTCTTTTGCCTGTTTTTTAAGTGGGTTTCTTTGTCTTTTTAATGTTGAGGTGGTAGAGTTTGCCGTCTGATATGTCATTGCTATATATTTTTTTCCCTAATCTGTGGGTTCTATTTTCACCCTTTTGGAGAAGGCTTTAAGATGCATAAGAATTTAATTTTTAGAAGATCTCAGGCACCTAGTTTCTCTTTAGCTGTTGGTGTATTTTACTTATATTTTATAGTCTATCAGTGTCATATGTTAGGGCCCCTAAGTTTGGCCTTACGTTTTCTTTGATGAACTGTATGTATTGAGGTTTTTAAGTCTTTGATGCATCTTGAGTTACTTTTTGTTTATGGTGTGCGATGTGGATCCTGTTTCTTTCTTTATTTCTTCCTGCAAATGGATGTCTAGTTTTGCAAGCACCATTTTTTGAAGAGACTGTCTCTTTCCCATTGAATGGATTTAGCCCTTCATCAAAGATCAGCTGATCATAGGTGGATGGATCTATTCCTACATTCTCAACTCTGTTCCACTGGTCTATGTGTCTGGCATGGTACCAGTACCAGGCTGTTGTGACTACTGTGGCTATGTAGTAGGTTTTGAGATCTGCCTGTGTGAGACCTAGCACTCAGTTCTTTGTTCTTCTTTGTCAGTTGTGCTTATCTTATCCAAGGTGTCTTTCCTTTCTATATAAAATTAAGTAATTGGTTTTTCCATGCCTCAAAAGAATGTTGATGCAATCTGTATCAGGATTGCATTGGATGTATGGCTTGCTTTGGGTAGTATTGACATTGTCATAATGTTCAGTCTTCCTATCCATAAGTATGGCATGTTCTTCCATTCATGCAGATCTCTTACAGTATCTTGTAGTAGTGTTTTATAGTTTTCTTTGTATAGGTATTTTTGGCCCCAGGTAAGACTTATTCCCAAGTATTTTATCTTTTTGGTAGCTATTGTAAATGGGTACTGTTTTCCTTATTTCTTTTTCAGAGATCCCTTTGTTGTCATCAAGGAATCCAACTGATTTTTGTATGTTGAGCAGGTATCCTGCCACTGTGCTGAATCTATCAATTAGTTCCAATAGTTTTCTTGTTGAGTCTCTGGGATTTTCTCTGTATAGGATCATGTTGTCTGCAAATAAGGATAATTTTACTTCTTCCTTGCCAATTTGGATCTCTTTTGTTTCCTTTTCTTGCCTTATGCTCTAGTGAGGACTTGCAGTAAATGTTAAATAGGAGTGGTGATGGAAGGTCATCCTTACTTGGTGTCTAGTCCCAAGGGTAACACTTTCTGTCTCACTCCATTGAAAATAATAGTGGCTGTTGGTTTTGTACCTATGCTCTTTATTATGTTGAGGAATTTCCCTTTTATTCCTATTTTTCTGAGCATTTTTATCAGGAATGGGTGTTAGATTTTAGCAAATGCCTTTTCTTCATTGTTGATATGATCACGTGGTTCTTCCCCTTTTATCTTACTTGTGTAATGGATTACAATGATGTTTTTCTGATGTTGAATCATCCTTGCATACCTGTGTGAATCACACTTGGTCATGATGTATTACTGTTTTCATATGTTGTTGTCTATCGGCTAGGATTTTGTTGAAGATTTTTGTATCTATATTCATGAGTGATATTGGTCTGCAGTTTTCCGTTTTGGTGTTGTGTTTCTTGGTTTTGGTATTTGGGTTATGCCTGCTTCACAAAATGAGTTTGGGAGGATTTCATCCTTCTTATGTTCTGGAACAGCTCGAATAGTATTATTTATTTATTTATTTAAATGATGTGTTCAGTTTCTTCTTTTTGTTAATGGGTATGTTCAGACATTTTCCTACTTCAGCTTGTGTTAGTTTAGGGGAGTAGTGTGTTTCTAGAAATCTGTTCATTTCTCCTAGGATTTGAAATTTGTGGAAGGACAGGTCTTCATAGTACCCAATAATTACCCTTATTTTGGTTGGTTCTGTTTTGATGTTGTCCATTTTATTTCTTATTTGTGTTACGTGCATCTTCCCTTTCTTTTCCTTTGTCTCATTTGTCAGTCGTTTGTAGATTTTATTAATCTTTTCAAAGCACCAACTTCTGTTTTTTCATTCTTTCTATTGTTTTTGTATTTTGTGTTAACATTTGTTCTGCTTGAATCCTTATTTCTCTTCCATTCTTTTCTTTCTTTCTTTTTTTTTTGCTGCTCTTTTTCTAATGTTGGAGATCTTGACTAAGGTGTTGTTCTTTTTTGATGTGTGCATTTATGTGTATAAGTTGCCCTGTGACCACTGTTTTTGCTGTGTCTTGAAGATTTTTATATGCGGTGTTTTTATTCTCTTTTGATTCAAGGAATTTCTTGATTTCATTTGTTACTTCCTGGGTTAGCCAGTAGTTTCTAAGGTGAATGTTCCTCTGTTTCCATGTGGTTGCTCTTATTCTGTTGATCTTGCTATTGTTGATTTCCAATTTTATAGCATTGTAATCTGAGTAGATGCTTTGCAGTATTTCAACGTTTTCAAATTCATGGAGGCTTGTTTAGTGGCCTAACATGGCATCTATCCTGGAGAATGTTCCATGTGTGCTGGAAGAGATGGTATAGTGTGGCCTTGGTGGGTGAAGTGCTCTATATGTTTCTATAAGGTCAAGTTAGTTGATTGTATTGTTTAGTTCCTCTGTGTTTGTTAGAGTTTCTTTCTAGTCGTATCTTTCATTGAAAGTAGCATAGTGAAGTCTTCTGCAATCGTGGTGGTGTCATCTCTTTGTCTTTTCCATTCTTTTAAAGTGTGATTTATGAATGTTGGGGCTCTTTTCATTGTGTGCATGGGTATTTATTATGGTTTTGTCCACTTGTTCAATTGATCCTTTAATCGTTATATAATGCCCTTTCTTGTCTTACGGTGTTTTATTGTCTTAAAGCCTGTTTTATCAGAGATGAACACTGCCAGCCTTGCTTTGTTTTCATTACCATTTGTTTGATACATTTTTCCCTGTCTTTGAATTTTAGTCTGTATTTGTCCTTGTGTTTAAAGTGAGTATTTTGTTGAAGAAATATTAATGGGTGATGTTTTCTTATACAGCCTGCCACAATTTTGTCTCTTGATTGGTGCGCTTAAACCATTTATATCCAGTGTAATTATTGACAGGTGTGAATATATGCCATCATTTTATATGGTGTTGCTGATTTCTTTGTTCCCTAAAATTTTCTGTACTGAGCTTATTTTGTTTATGAATTTAGATATCATTTCTTCCCTTGCTGTTGTTTTAGTGTTTGCTATATGTTTGTGCCTCTCCTCCTCCTTATTTTGATGAGAAGGCATATTAATTTTCTCTGAAGTTACCCTGTGATTATTCATTTTTCTTCCCTAATTAGAATAAACTGTCGTAGTTCATCTACCATCCTGACTTCCTGTCCATTTGGAAGTTCTGTACCCTTTAATGTCTCTTGAAATGTTGGTCTGGTTTTGACAAATTCCGTTAATTTTTGTTTATCTGGAAATCTTATGTGAGGACGTTTCGCTGGGTATATAATTTCTGGTTGGCAGCTTCCCCCAAACCCCCACCCCCAGGGTTTTATGTATGTCATCCCATTGCCGTCTAGCCTGCATGGATTCTGCCAAGAAATCAGAGTTTAGTCTTATTGGTTGCCCTTTGTAGATAACTTTTCATTTTTCCTATGCTGCTTTCACAGATTCTTTCTTTGCCTTTGGTTCTGGTAAGTTCATTTATGCTCTGTCTTGGTGATTTTCTTTTGGGGTCTGTCATATTTGGAATTTTTTGAAATTCTTGAGTGGGTAGCTTCTCTTCTTTCATCATATTAGGTACATTGTTTTATGGTCTTATTTTGAATGTTTATTTCTGATTTGGTTTTAGTGTTGATGTCATGAGTCTGATTTTGTTGTTCTCTGTTGTAGGTTCTCTTTCGGAAGTATGTCTGTAAGCATTTCTTGTAGGGTTGGTCTGGTTTTCACAAAACCCCTTCTTTCTGTTTGTCTGAGAATGTCTTGATTTCACCCTTATATATGATGGACAATTTTACTGGATATTAGATTCTTGGTTGAAGTTCATTTTCTTCAGCGTTTTATATATATCATCCCATTGCTTTCTTGCCTGCACAGTTTCTGCTGAGTAATCAGAGTTCAGCCTGTTTGATTATTATAAGTAACATTTCTTTTGTCCTGGGCAGCTCACAGGATTCTTTCTTGGTTTTGGAGAGTTTGATTATGATATGCTTTGGCGTTTTTCTCTTGGGATCTGCCTTGTATGGGGATCTTTGAGCTTCTTGGACAAATGAATTTTCTTCCTTCATGATATGGAGGAAGTTTTCTGTTAGTAAGTCTTCCACAATATTCTCCATGTTTTCTTTCTTTTCCCCCCTACACCTTTTTGTTCTGGAATTCCCATGAGGTGTATATTGTTTCTTTTCATGTCATCGCATATAACTCTTGTTGTTGTTTGTTGTTGTTGTTTGCCTTCGAGTCAGCCCCGACTCATAGCGACCCCTCCTTGGGTTTCCAAGGCAGTATCACTACGGAAGTAGGATTGCCCAAACTTCCTTCTGAGGAGTGGCTGGTAGGTTTGAACCGCCAGCCTTCTGGTGAGCAGTCAAGTGCCTTAGGCACTATGCTACCAGAGCTCCTATATATAACTCTTAGGTTCTCTTAATTTCTCTTAGATCTTTGTTCTGATTTTTCTTCATATAGACTAGTGTCCAAGGATTTCTTTTCTAGTTAAGAAATTCGTTCTTCAGCCAGTTCTAGCCTATTCTTGTTTTTCCTCCCACTGTGTTGTATAATTCTGTTATTTTGGTGTTCATCTTCTGGATTTCTAACTGCTGTTTGTGTATGAATTCTGATTTTATATTAACCTAGTTATTTTGATCTTGAATGGTTTTCCTTAGTTCTTCCAGGGTACTGTCTGTGTTCTTTGATTCTGTTTGGGGTTTCCTTAAGTCCTTGTAGAGTTCTATAAAAATACCTTCTAAATTCCTTCTTGGATAATTCTATTACCTCCTGTTCTTCCATGTTTAATGAGGCTTTTTATTTGAGCTTTTACTACTTGTCTTATCCTAGCTTAGTTGTTGTTGTTGTTGGATTTGAGGCTGCCTGATGTTTCCTAGACATTTTGAAGTTGTCTTTAGCTTGGAGTTGTGTGTTGTTTTATATTCATTTTATGATGTAATATTTTTGGAAAGAGGTAGCTGATGTATTTTATTTTTTTGGGGAGGGGGGTTCTTAATTCAGGTGTGCTGCGTTGCTCTGTACATTTCTTTGTGATAATGGAATCACTGTGTGAAATTTGTGACTCGATGGCACATAACAACAACAACAACATGTGAAATGTGGCTGCAGTTCTCTGTCATGAAGGAAGTTCAGGATTTGAGCTGGCTGATAGTATG
>NW_006922314.1:933143-934852 GCF_000298275.1 Orycteropus afer afer | reverse complement strand
AGCAAACTTATTTTCCATTCAGTTATACATGTTTTATTTGAGGACGATCTCCATAATGTAAGAACTCTCTTCCCACTTCCTCCCTGTGTTTACCTCTTCTGTGTCCTTGTTTCCTAGGCAGTTCTACCTCGCTGAGCTATTTCCCTATGCAAACATAGTCTTTCTGATCTCTCATGGTTTACAATTCTAAGGATTGTACCTGCATAGTGTAAATGTTCACCTTGTAGGTCTATCTGTTATTTGCCCGGCAGCCACGAGAGTAAATTCAACTCCAGGCTTAAAGGGTCATGAAGTGCCATGGACTTGGAGGTTTCACCAGTTTTCTCAAACCCATAATCCTGATATTTTCTGTGATTTTGAATTTTGTTTCACATTTTTCGTCCACTATATCCAGGATCATCAATTTTGATCTCCATTATTACTTTGCAGTATAACTTTCTTACACTGTTACCCACTGAGAGTATTCTTCCCATCTAATTGGTGTGCTGTCCCTCCCAGAAAAGAAACTTTATTTGTTGGTTACCAAGGATCCAAGGGGAAGGTATTGAAAACAAACAGCTAGTTATGTCAGAGACAGGTATTGATTTGGGTGAAGGAAACGGGAATATCACTGCTCTCATTCTTGAGAGTACATAATCTGGAACATTTTAGATGTCACATTCGACACAGTCAAAGTCACGTATCCTAATGACCATCAGATAAAACAAATTGTACATTTCATACAGTGTATTTCCCACTTTGAAGTGTGAAATATGTAGGTGCTGAGTGGTGAGACTGGTATGATAGAGGTCATGACATTTCTATTTCCCCAAATACTGAAATGATGAATGGCCATATGACATTTGTCCTCTGTAGTTTCCCTTTCTGAACTTCTGTTTCCCCATTCATCAAGGATAAAAGCTAGAATTTGTAAGAGGGAATTTTCATTATTCTAATTTTTGTATTTTTATTGCCATATGGTAGCTTTGGAATAATAACCTGGTATCAGGATTGGAGGAAAATCCATTAACGATGTAAGAATGACACAATCTTGCTTGCTGAAAGTGAAGAAGATTTGAAGTACTTACTGATGTAGATAGAAGATTACAGCCTCCAACCTTTGAAAACAAAACTCTTCACAACTAGCTTAATAAGCACCATGATGATAAATGGAGAAAAGATTGAAGTTGTCAAGAATTTCATTTTGCTAGCTTCTGCAGTCAGTGTCCCTGGAAGCAGCTTTCAAGAAATCAGAAGATCTGTTGCATTGGGCAAATCTGCTGCAAAAGACCTCTAACGGGAGGTCACTTGGAAGCCTAAGGTTCACCTGGCCCAAGGCATAACCAATTCAGGCCACTGCCAATGAGTCAATTCCAACTCAGAGTGATCCCTAATGGGTTTCCAAGGCTGTAAATGTTTACAAAAGCAGATTGCTTCCTCTTTTTCCCTTAGAGCAGCTGATGGATTTGAACTGCTAACCTTCTGGTTTTCAGTCAACTGCCGTATACACTGTGCCACCAGAGGTCTTTTTCAGTAGCTTCATATCCATGTGAAAGAAAGCTGGTCAATGAACAAGGAAGAATGTGGAAGAATTGATGCCTTTGAATTGTTGTTGTTGTTTTTGTTGTTATGTGCCGTTGAGTCGGACCCTATTCATAGCGACCCCTCCTTGGGTTTCCGAGGCAGTATCACTACGGAAGTAGGATTGCCCAACCTTCCTTCCGAGGAGT
>NW_006922314.1:924203-931853 GCF_000298275.1 Orycteropus afer afer | reverse complement strand
GCATAGATAGCCCTTCTATTCCCCCAATATTGTTCTCTGCAAGAAGTCTAACCTAGTATAAGGGTTCACTTCATATGCCTGTCTTCGTTTGGCTGGAAACCACAGGAGTGGGTTCAATTCCAGACCTGAAGGACAGCTAGGGGCCAAAGTCTCACTGGTTCCATCAGGCTCCATCAGACCAGCAAACCTGGTCTTTTTTTCTTTCAATTATTTTGAGTTTTGTTCCACACTGTTCTCCCATTCTATCCAGGATCTCCTACTTAGATCCTCCTCGAAGTGGTTGACAGTGGTAGCCAATCACCATCTATTTCTTCTGGCCTCATATTCATATAGGCTGAGGATCCCGTGGTGTACCAGTTGCTTGGACTAATTTTCTCCATGAATCTTTGGTTAACAGTAAACTGTTGATGGCTGCATTTTATTAATGTCTGCATAATAGACACAAAATGAAGTAGGGAAGGCCTATTAGTTAATGTAGCACTTAAAAAAATAAAAATGCATGCCCCAAATCAAAGGTCATCATTTAAATGATGGCTATTTGTATTGTAAATCCCCTTATTCACCTCATTACAGAAGAGAAAAAAAAAGTAAGGTAGAAACATATGTTTATGTTATTTTGAACAGAAATCACAAAAGTACTGTTTGTTGCTGTCAAGTTAATCCCAATTCATAGCAGCCCCATCTATGCAGATTAGAATAGCACCATAAGTTTTTCAGGCAGACTTGTCTGTCTTCAAGACACCTCTGGGTCAGTTTGAACCACCATCCTTTTGGCTGGTTTTTGATCACTTAATCATTTGTATCACGAGGGCTCATTAAAAGTAATTGATACTAAACATTAACAGTAAAGCTAGCAACTAGTAAATACAATCACCTAGCCATCAGATAATTCCTAAATTTCTTTGTTTTTTTCTTAATCTTTTTGTTTCTGAAACAATTATCTATGCTAGAAAACTTAGTCTATACAGGAGTCTATTTACCAAATATTTGCTTTTAAAAAAAAAAATTTTAAACCTTCCTTTCTAACGTTTCCTTTGGTTCTCTAGTGCTGCTGTTAACAGAAATATGGTAAGCAGATAGCTTTAAGAAACAGGGATTTGTTTCTAACAGTTTAGGAGGTTAGAAGTCCAAGTTCAAAGTAGCAGCTCTAGGAACTCTAGGCACCCCTGTTCACTGTACCATTAGTTGATTACCAGTCTCCTCATGGGGAATGACTATATTCAGCTAACAAGCTACTCAAAACCACAGCCCATCCAAGTTGACATACAACTTTAACTACCATAACATTCAGCTACTCTTTGTTGAATATGTAGATTATCAATATTTTCTCCTACTCTTAGCATCTTTTCATCCTGTTAACATAGTCTTTAGCAGAGGAAGAGTGTTAAAATATTTTAGTACTTTATGAAATTTCCAATTTACGAATTGTATTTTTGATGTCAAGTTTCAGTTGCTCTAGTATCATTGTTGAAAATACTGTTTTTCTTCCGCTGAGTTGCTTTTGCATTTGTGTCAAAAATCAGGTATATTTATGTAAATATATTTCTGGATTCCTTACTGTATCCCATTAATCTATGTGTCTATGTGCCATTCAACTGCAATCTTTATTACTATAGCAACTGTAAAATCTACAAGAAACTTTGCTAAAAGTTTTGTAGGAATTAAGCATATATATCAATTTTGGCTAGAATGGAACTCCTTATGTTGAGCTTTCAAGTCGATAGGTACAACACTGCTGTCCACTTGATTGACTTATTGTGACCTTGTGTACAAGAGAATGAAACACTACTATGGTCCTCTGTCATTCTCACAATGCCCACCATGTTTTAGTGCATCATTGCTAGTATTGTGCTAAATCATCTCACTGATGGTCTCCCTCACTGACTCTCTATTTCCCCAAACATGATGACTTTCTCCAGTGACTGAACCCTCTTGATGACATTCCAGAGCAAGTTGATAAGTTTTAATTGGCTGATTTTCAAAAGTAGATTGTCAGACTTTTCTTTCTAGTCTTAGTCTGAAAGCTCCACTGGCACCTGCTTACCAAGGTGACACAGTCATTGTCCAAGGTATTAGTTTTATAGCTTCTCCATTGTACCAACACACAATCCACCATAGTATGACAAACTGACAGATGATGGCATCTTTAAGTACACTAATCTTTTTTCAATGTCTAGTTTGCTGTTCAGAGCATCCAGTGAATTTTATCGCTGGCTGTGAAATTTCCATCTGTAGAAGTTTGTTTTTATATCTTGTCATGTCCCTACTTAAATCTGTGAATAGATGGTCTTCAGTTTAAATAACTTTGAATATCTTTGGTAATTTAGTTAGAATTTTAGTTTTAATTCTGAGTTGGTTTTATTTTTTTCTCTTATAGGGAGTTTCCAAGCCTTTTTTGTACCCTTGGTAACCTTCATTGAATACCAACATTGGAAATTTCTCCTTGTTCTGTGCTGGATATTTTTGTACTATACATTTTCTCTACCATCTGTCTGTCATTTTGTTGCACTGTGGTAGCTCATGTGTTCGTTGTTCTCTCTCCTGAATTCAGTGACTTGTCAAACTCTGCCTCTACCTGGAAAGTCTCCAAGCTATAAAAAAGTCATCATAGGTCTTACCTCATTGTTTCTTATGTCTCAAACATCTGTGTTTTCTCTGCTTACACACACACGCTCTCTTGAAAACCGTAGTTACTTCTATTTTGTTTTACTTGGTTTATACTCTTTGAGGCAGGAACGTAAGTCCAGTTGTTCTTACATCTTCTGGGCAAAAGTTCCATGTTTTATATTATACACATCTGTCATTTAAAGAATCTCTAATCAAATATGAGTTAATTTTTTTGTAAGGTGTAACTTGAGGTCATTTTCATTTTCACCTGCTGATGCTGAATTTTTCCAGGAACATTTGTTGAAAAGACTTTCCTGACAATGAAATTTAGCTTTTGACTCTTTATCAAAGGCAATTGTTTATACGTATATCTCTGTCTGATTTTTCTGTTCTATTGGATTGAATAGTTGATGGTTTTGAGTTATTGTCTTGGTGAAGGATACTGGAAATACTGTGGACTACCAAAATAATGAACAAATCTGTCCTGGAAGAAGTGGAGTCAGAATGCTCCTTGGAAGTATGAATGGCCAGACTCCATCTCACCTACTTTGGTTATGTTGTCAGAAGGAACCAGGGACCATTTCTTGGAGAAGGATATCATGCTTGGTAAAGTCAGTGAGAAAAGAGGATTGCCTTCAAAGAGATAGATTGACACAGTGGTGGCAAGAGTGTGCTCAGGTGTAGCAAAGATTGTGAGTCTGACAGGACGGGGCAGTGTTCCATTCTGTTGTACACAGGGTATCTATGAGCCAGAGTTGACTCGATGGCACCTAACAATGACAACAATTGGATTGATCTGTGTACACCTCCTCCTCCTCTGCCAAAACCATGCAGTTTTGATTACAGTATCTGTATAGTAAGCCTTAACATCTAGTGATTCCTCCCACTTTATGAGAAAAACATTCTGGCTCGGTAGACACCTTTTGTCACTAAAGTTTCCCTAAATGATGTGATAGCAATCACTGGGCTGCTATGGCTATTCAATCTCACAACCTTTTGTGCTGAACCACAAATGGTACTCCATCAGGTACTTAGAATTCTAGGTTGTTCTCACTCTGGTCAACTGATACATCTTCTGTTTTCATTGCCTCATGCTGTTGCCAGTGGCCTATTGGGTGTGCAACATGGAAAACCACACACTGGAGTTGGGGCATCTTATTGTGAAAACAAACTGTGGTTGCTGATTGACCTGTCTGTGTTACTCTGAGGATGCCTAAGGAAGGGCCAATTCTCTGATGAGGTCAATTAGAATCTAGCTGCTGATTGAGCTGATCAACCCCACCACAACCCCCAGCCCGCCAGCTTGTCACTATAAATCCAAACAAGGCCACCATAGTAAGTTGGACTAACAATTAAAAGTCTCTGTTTCTAATGGCAGAATAATAAACAAATTTCCTTGGGAGAAGCAGCTGGGATCATCCGTAAAATCAAGGATGGTGAGACTTCTTGTGTACTTTGGTCCTGTTTTGCGGGGAATCATATCCTGGAAGAGCACATCCTCCTTAATAAAAGAGAAGGTCAGTGCAAAAGAGGAAGATCCTCGAGTGGATGGATTGACACAGTGGCTCTACAGTGGTCTCAAACATAGCAACAATTATGAGCATAGTAGAAGTGGGCAGTGTTTTGTTCTGCTGCACATGGGGTCAGTATGAGTCAAAGCTGACTCACCAGAACCTGAAAACTTATTGCCAGTTCATAAACAACCACTGCATGTGTCACTGTGACTCCTGAAAAAAGTTAGTCTTTTTGGCCTTGGATGGGATATTTCCCTGCTTTCCTGGACCTTTGAGAAACCCCACACACCACCACCACCACCACCGTTAGTCTTTTTGGCCTTGGATGGGATATTTCCCTGCTTTCCTGGACCTTTGAGAAACCCCACACACCACCACCACCACCACCACCACTCAGGCATCTCTGGCACCTCACCAGGTGCCAGATTTGCTGTTAAACTTGATCAGCTGACTTAGACACCCCATTGTGGTCAGAAACCTCAGTCTCCGTGGCCTTGACTGCAGTGTTTTCAGGTCACATACATGAGAACAATGGTGCACAAAGCAATGGGGCAGAATCAAGTTATTTTTTGGACATTCCTCTGTTCCCAACATCTATAGATATCTTTGAGCTTTTGGGAAGATTTTGTCTACATATATTAGTACTGTAATTACTGAATGCGAGTGACCTCAGTTAAGAGATAATCTCCACTTCCTTGCTTCTTGGGTACGGAACAAAAAGTGTGGGGTTCATTTGGTGTACAAAGACTTATTGTGAAAATTTGGCATTTCACCTGTGCCTTTTAGACAGAAGTGTGAGTATAAGTAGGTGGTGAGTGGAAAGAGATGATGGTGTATGTACTGAGATGAGATACGTCAATTTCATGGCAGTGAGCGTACAACCTGTAGGCCCAGGATATGTGGAGAAAACACTTGATCTTGAAAGGTACAGGGTAAGATAATTAATACTGAGTTTTTGGTGGTGTAGTATCTAAGGCATTTGACTGCTAACGAGAAGTCTGGAGGTTCAAACCTACCAACTGCTCCTCCGAAAGAACATGGGTCAATCTTCTTTTACAGAGATACTGCTTCTGAAACCCAAGTAGGAGGGGTCATTCTGAGTCGAATCGACTCAGCGTCAGTGAGTTTGGGTTTTTTTTGTTTGTTTGTTTGTTTCTCTTGTAAGCAGTACTGCCAACTGGCTCAAATGACAATTGGAAATTTAGCCCAAGTGCTGTGAAAATGAAATTACAAGTTAAGAGTGCTTGCCAGCTAATAAGCTGTGGGACATTTATTCTTCAGCAATGAAAATATATTTTGATGCATTGAAATTGTCTGTCACTTACCAGTCATTCAATAAATACTGAAAATTTATATAGCAGATACTTTTGGTCAGTTCAAGGTGTCTGATAAGGAGACTACAGCTGTATACAGGAAGTGCCTTCTGGAAAAAGTGTTACCTGTGTAGAGGACTAAAGGGTAAATAGGCAAAGAAGCTTCTAAATTCCAGGGAATAGCTTAGTCTGAGGCCGGGATCTAAGAGTCATTATTTGGTAGGATAGGCAGTTAAGGCTGTCTTTCAATAAAGCATGATGCAACATGGTAAACAAGTATGAGTAAATAGAGAGAAGGGTGGATTAGTGATGGGTGGAAATAAATGTAGAAATTAACGGTAATGTTTTGATGACAATAGGGCAAAGTGGTAAAATTTTACCGTGTGCTGATGGTGATTCTACGTAGGACTATGACATGATGCCTTTTATGATTTCAGTAGTGACATAAATAATGGTGATCATGGTACTGGACTGGCTAGAATATGCTGTCCCTTGAAGTGTGAAATATACTTAATGAACACTGCTTTCTTTGCAGTGTAAAATTGAAAGAGACTGAAATAACTGGGAGAATACATTGGAACTGAAGAAAAACTAAAGGCAAAAAGTGTGGCCTTACTGTCATAATTTAGGCTCTTGTTTGAGTCATTCTATCCTGTTTCAGGAGCTCTTGTAGCATAGTGCCTAAGGCACTTGACTGCTAACCAGAAGGCTGGCTGTTCAAACCCACCAGCCACTCCTCGGAAGGAAGGTTGGGCATTCCTACTTCCATAGTGATACTGCCTGGGAAACCCAAGGAGGGGTCGCTCTGAGTCGGGGCCAACTCCATGGCAAATAACAACAACAACAACATCCTGTTTCACAAATAGCTTATTCTTTCCCCTTTCTCCAGTTTCTTCTTCTCCCCCACCCCGCACCCAATTCCTGTGGTTTACTCCTTTTTAAACAAAGATACTGGAAGGAACACATCAGATGTCCCTGTCAAGCAAAAGAAGCCCATCTATTAAAATAGTGTAATAGTCTGACTCTGAAAAAAGTAAACCATTTTACTCAACTATTTTAAAAAATAAGGAAAATGAAACAGTGAATGTGAACAGTGTGAGTTTATTGTTCAAACAATAGCTTTGCAGGTATTTTATTGGTATTTGTCAATATAAAAATTGTAAACTTTGTTACCCTGCATAATCTGGTACTCTTTTGGTAGGATATCAGTTGTAATTTGGATGATGTTGATGTAATGTAGAGGGCTGATGAGTTAACCTTGAAAGAGAGCTGTCAGATCTATCAGCCGTCATCGACTTTAGGAGACATGGATTGCCTACTAACAGATCAGAAGGTGCCTGCCTCATTGGTTGACAAATCAGGATACCCTGTAGAAGTTTCCACCCTTAGTCCAAAATCACTATTCCCAGTGGGAGAGATTATGTGGTACTGAGAGGTAGAAGTTGTAGGAGTAACAAAATTTACAAAGTGACCAGTTGAGTCAGTGTAGCTGCTATGCGAGGGCAGGTGAAAAGTGGTCAGTTGATTTGAAATAGCGTATTGATTTGTTAGCATTTGCTCTGATGGTCCAGGTGGAGTTAATGATGGAGGCAAAAACACACTTCTGATTGGGGCAGCTGTATTAGCAGTTATCTGGCTGGTGGAAGGCTTCCTTATTAGAGGCACATTTACATTTGTAGAGGTTGAAAATAAACTTTCTCCACTACCTGCAGCAGTTAAACCAGAATTCTGGTTACCTACATTACTCCCTGCTCTAAAGTGCTTCCTGTTGAAATCTTGAAGTAATGACGCAGATGCTGGAGAAGCATTTTTAATCCCAACTCTTCTCTTCATTCTTGTTAACAGCTGAGGATAGCCTCGTTTAAAATTTGGATTATGGTAGAACAGTAACTAAATTCAGAGGAAAAGTTGTTTAGTTACATTTGAAACTAAGAGATGAGAAAATAATCTACAAAATTTCAGGTTTCACTTTCACCATGCAAATTAATGTTATCAAATAATACATACACATCATTGAGTACTTTTCAAAATAGTCTTATTAGGAAGAAAACATTTAAATATTAATATTGCTCAAGGAAAAATATATTTTGGTAGTAACACTGAATAACTTTTCTTTAAGTACATTAGAATATTTCTCATCGCTGTTGAGATTCAAAGTTGCTCTTAAATTTTCTCATAATCCTGAATGTTTAAAGCCCAGATTGGCTTCATTTTTT
>NW_006922314.1:920390-924010 GCF_000298275.1 Orycteropus afer afer | reverse complement strand
TTAAAGCAGAGGCTTCTTTTTCTTCTCCCAGAAAGTCAGCAAGAGAAGCGGATCTCTGACAATTCTGTCGTATTTTACTAAATCCGTAGAGATTAAGTTGTCGAACTAAACTTTTCATACTCTCAGCTTCAAATATTTGGAATGGGGCCTTTCTTTCTAGAACTTCTTTCTTAAAAAGTTCTTCATTAATCACTACAGAAGTTCCATTTACATCCCACCAAATCGACTTCAACTGGTCACTTTCTACAATTTTCCAAAGTTTTTTGGGAAAGATTAGAGAAAGAAAATCATTATCTTCATCAGGTTCAGAGACACAAAATGTATAGTGTGGTCTATTTATCAAGAATCTTTCAGACAGAGCCTGAAAAGCATTTTCCTCAATCATCAGCCTCAAATCTGAGTCGTCACTGGATGTGTGGCCATACAGTAGAGTCCTAGTGGGGGTTTCAGAGCCAGTTGATTCATTTTTAGGAGAATCATCTTGAATTCCTGAAGAAGCGTGTGCCATGTCAAATAAATTTTTCTTCAGCTACTTTTCTCATCTGCATGGTTTTGAACACTGCAGCTTGAAATACTTCAATAAGCCTGCACAAAAAATTCTGTTCATCACAATTGTTCTCCAGCTGAGTAGCTGTGACATCAAAGGAGGACTGGTTGCCTAGCAATTAATGTGTAACATTCAGTCAAGAGTTTCCTGTGTAATTTATCAGTTCTATTCAGTTAAAGTAAAAAATATATGGATTCTTTATATAATATGATTCTGTAAATTCTCACCCCCTCAAAATATTTTTATCAGTTGCTTGTGCGCATACCAAATTAGTGCCAGAAGCATAAAGCCTGGTAAGTAGACAATGCCAAAAATGAATAATAACAAAAGATTCAAGAAGCTCTGGCATTTTAAAACAAACCTATTTGTAATATGGATACAGAAATCCAAGAAGCAGACCAGTGGCTGCCAGGGGTCAAGGTGGATGATCGTTTACATAGGTATGGGGTTTCCTTTGGGGATGAAGAAAATATTTTGGAAGTAAATAGAAGTAAAAAAACATACAGTATTCTGAATATCACTAAATAGTACTGATATGTGTACATTAAAATGGATAATTTTACATTTTGTAAATTTTAACCCAATTTTTTGAAAAGCAGAGATCTGTCATCTTTTATGATTGAAATAAACCATAACTAGGTTTCATAAAGAAAGTGTGCTTTATGTAGGATCTCTGCTGGCACAGTAGTTAAAGTACTCAGGTACTAACCAAAAAGTTGGCAGTGTGAATCCATGAGCCACTCTGAAAGGGAAAGATGAGGCAGTCTGCTTCCGGAAAGATTTACAGCCTTGGAAACTCTGGAGCAGTTCTACCTTGTCTTACAGTGTCGCTGAGTTGGAATCAACTCAATGACAATGGGTTTTGTTTTTTGTACTTCATGTAACTAATTTTGTTTGAAAGGCAGCATCCAAAACATTTTCACAATTAGATACTAATAGAATAAATATGTTACTTGATATGTCTATTAATGAGAAATATTCAGTAAGTAAAGTTACATGTGATTTTTATTTATTTATTTTCAATTGTAATTTGGGTGAAAGTTTAGAGAGCAATTTGGTTTTCCATACATTTCAAAACATTCTGTTTTGTGACATTCACTGCAGACCCCACACTGTACCAGCATTCTTCCCAATACCTCTTTGAGCCTAGCCCTTCTTCTTTGTCTTTCCTTCCCATCCCTGCCTTCCTAGTTCTATCCTGGATCAAGTGATATCTTCTTAATCTCGTCTCCTTGGTTTTGCTTGTTCTAATGATGGTGTACCCTCCTAATACTACTGTTCACCTTACAGGCCTGTGTGTTGTCTGGCTGCAAGCTGAGTCATATGGGGTTAAGTTCTTAGCCTGAAGGGTATCTCAGAGCCATTGTCTCAGGGCTCCCATCAGACTTCATCAGATCAGAAAGCCTGGTCTTTTTTATGATGTTGACTTTAGTTTCCTATTTTCCCCCACTCTCTATGGTACCTCCAATTGTGATATCTTTCAGAGAAGTCCACAGTGGTAGCCAGGGACCATCTGTTTGTGGTCTCAGGTTCATAATGACTCGGATTCACATAGTCCATTAGTCCTTTGAAATAATTTTTCCCTTGTATCTTTGATTTTCTTCACTCTTCTCTACTCTGGATGCAGAGAGACCAATAGTTGCACCTTAGACAGCTGCTAACAACCTTTAAAGACTCAATCCACTATTCCTCAAAGTAGGATACGGAACATTATCTTTGTGGACTCTGTTACACCAATTGACTTTAGTGTCCCCCAAGACTATAGTCCAGAGCCTTACACCCAGCCACTCATTCTCTCAAAGCGGTTATGACTAACGTGTTTATAACACTGCCCTCTGTATGCTCTGCTACATTCATGGATATATTTGTTCCATATGTAAATACATACGTAGAGATGCTCTCTGGCAAACCATATATGTCCATGAGTATAGTCCCATTCCCTTTCTCATCTCTGTTGAGATGTCTGTGTACTCACTCATAGATTATTGTTATTACTGTTATTGCAGGATTGTGTATGTAATAGTATCACATTTGTTGTTTTTAACAATTGTGCATCTCCTTGTATCTTCCACTGGCTTAATTATTTTATGCTGACCTCCCCCTTATTGTATATTCCTTTCACTTCATCCAAGTTAGTACACATCTACCCCTCTAGTTGGTGATTTACCCTCCTTTCCCCTCCCGCTGCTGGTGAGCCTCAAAGAATAATTCTGTTTGTAAACCTTTTCTTAACGTTTTGCAGTATTGGCCTCCATACAATAATTGTCCCTTGTGGTTGACTAATTTCACTGAGCATAGTGTCCTCTAGGTTCATCCATGTTACGAGGTGTTTCACAGGCCCATTGTTACTCTTTAATATCGCGTAGTATTTCACTGTGTGGATGCACTATAGATCGTTTATCTATTCATCCATTGATAGGCACTTAAGTTGTTTCCATCTTTTTGCCATTGTGAATAATGCTGTGATAAATATGGGACTGCATGTGTCTGTTTGAGTCATAGCTCTTATTTCTCTAGGATATATATTTAGTGGTAGTATTGCTGGATCATATGGTTTGTCTGTTTCCATTTTCTTATGGAAGCACTACTGCTTTCTCCAGTGGTTGTACCATTTTATAACTACATCAGAGGGTCTAGTCTCTAACACTCTCACAAGCACTTGCTGCCTGTTTGTTTGAATTTTGCTTATTAATGTTGGGGTGAAATTATATCTAATTTTTGTCTTGATTTACATATGTCTAATGGCTTAAAAACATTTTTAAAAGTTCTGGTGGTGCAGTGCTTAAGCATTTGACTGCAATCAAAAGGTTGGTGGTTCCAACCCACTAGTCACTCCATGGAAGGAAGTTGGGGCAAACTACTTCTGTAAAGATTTACCACTTTGGAAACCAGTGGGGGTTGCTATGAGTCCGAATCAAATTGATGGTAGTGAGTTTGGTTTTAGAAGCACTGGTGGCATATTGCCTGAGGCATTTAACTGCTAACCACGGGACTGGTAGTTCAAACCCACTAGCCATTGCGCGAAAGGAAGATGCGGCAATACGTAAATATTTACCCCCTCAGAAACCCAATG
>NW_006922314.1:915799-919790 GCF_000298275.1 Orycteropus afer afer | reverse complement strand
CTCTTTTTTCTTTGATGATCTTTATGGTTTTAGGTTTTACATTGAGGTCTTTAATCTAACTTGAGTTAGTTTTTCTACATGGTGTGTGATATGGATCATGTTTCATTTCTCTGCATAGATACCCATTTTTTGCCAAAACAATTTATTAAAGACACTATGTTTTCCTCAGTTAATGGGTTTTGGCCCTTTGCCAAAGAGCAGTTGTCCCTGGGTAGATGAATTTCCTTTTGGGATCTCAGTTATTTTCCATTTGTCTGTTTCTGCCAAGCAGCTCTGATGATGTCGTGGATAAGGTATTTGGTTGCTGCCCAAGGTTGGCAATTCAAAGCCATCAGCTGCTTGCTCTTCAGGAGGAAGAGAAGGCAGTCTATGTTGGCAAATGTCTACAGCCTTGGAAAGTCAGTGGGGTAGCCGTGAGTCATAATCGACTCAGTGGCAGTGGGTATGTATCTGTCATTGTACAAATACCAAGGTTTTTTGACTACTGTAGGTACATAGTAGTTTTGAGCATCTGAGGCCTCTTACTTTGTTCTTCTTTTGTAGTGTTATGCTTATCCAGGATTTCTTCACATTCTGTATAAAATTGGGTGATTAGTTTTTGTCTTCAAACAGTGGACACAGAATGTGGATCCTGATTGCATTGTATCTTTATATTGATTGGGTATTACCATCATTTTTACAAGTTTAACTCTTCCTCTGCATGACCATTATATACATATTTTTTTCATATTTTTATGTTTCTTATAGTGTTTTGTAGTTTTCTTTGTATAGGTCTCTTATGTGTCTGGTTACATTTATTAGATTTATTCCTATGTACTTCATCTTTGCAAACACACCAGTCACTCCTCAGAAGGGAGGTTGGGCAATCTACTTCCGTAGTGATACTGCCTTGGAAACCCAAGGAAGGTTGCTGTGAGTCAGGTCCAACTTGACAGAACATGACAACAACAACATTGAAAATGGTATTGTTTTCATGGTTTCCTCTCCAGAATTCTCTTCTTTAGTGTGGAGGAATCCTGCTGATTGTTTGTATGTTGATCTTATACCCTGCCACTTTGCTGAAACCTTCTATTAGTTCCACTAATTTTCTTATTGAAATTTCTAGGATGTTCTATGTATGAGATGTTATGTGCAAATAGATATAGTTTTACTTGTTCTTTGTCATGATGGAAACCTTTCTTGTCTTACTGTTCTGGCTAAGACTTCCAATGCAGTATTGCATAGGGAAGTGATGGAGGGCATCCTTATCTGATTCTTGTTCACAAGGAGAATATTTTCGTTTGCTCTGTGTTGGGAAGAATATTAGTCATTGGTTTTGTGTAATGGACAAATGAACAAACACACTGCCATTGAGTCGGAACCAACTCATAGTGACCCCTCCTTGGGTTTCTGAGGCAGTATCACTACTGAAGTAGATTGCCCAAACTTCCTTCCATGGAGTGGCTGGTGGGTTTGAACTTCCAGGCTTCTGACTAGCAGTCCAATGCCTTAGGCACTATGCTCCCAGAGCTCCTATTGGTTTTGTATGTATGCCCTTAATTCTATTTAGGAATTTACCTTCTATTCCTATATTGCTTAGCATGTTTATCAATGATGGTTGTTTTTGTCCAGTGCCTTTTCTTTGTCAGTTGATGAGATCATGTGTTTTAGTACCGCTTGTTTTATTTTTGTGATTTATTATGTTGATTGTTTTTCTAATATAGAACCATCCTTGCAAAGCTTGTATGAATCCCATTTGGTCATGATGTATTTATTTATTTATTTATTTTTTGGGTATGTTGTTGGAGTCTGTTGGCTAATATTTTCTTGAGAAGTTTTGCATCAATATTCATGAAGGATGTTGATGAAAAACAAGGCCCCAAGAATGGATGAAATAGGCTTTGAGATGTTGTAGCTAATGGATGCAATGCTGGAGGCATTTACTTGTATATGCTAAGAAATTTGGAAGACAGCTACCTGGTTAGCTGACTAGAAGAGAGCCATATTTGTGCCTATTCCAAGGAAAAGTGATCCAATAGAAGGCAGATATTATTGAACAGTATCATTATTATCACATGCAAGTAAAATTTTGCTGAAGATATTTCAGAAACAATTAAAGCAGTGTATTGACAGAGAGCTTCCAGAAATTCAAGCCATATTCAGAGGAGGTCATGGAAGAAGGGATACCATTGCTGATGTCAGGTGAATCTTGGCTGAAAGCTAAGAATACCAGAAAGATGTTAACCTATTTTTTATTGACTATGCAAAGACATATGGTTGTGTGTCCATAATCATAACAGATTATGGATAACATTGTAAAGAATGGGAATTCCAGAACACTTAATTGTTCTCATGTGGAACCTGTACACAGACCAAGAGGCTGTTGTTGAATAGAACAAGGGGACACTGTTGTTGTTGTTGTTACGTGTCATTGAGTCAGACCCAACTCATAGCGACCCCTCCTTGAGTTTCCAAGGAGGTATCACTACAAAAGTAGGTTGCCCAACCTTCCTTCCAAGGAGTGGCTGTTGGGTTTGGACCACCATACTACATGGTTTAAAATCAGAAAGTGTGTGTATTGAGGTTGTATCCTTTCACCACACTTATTCAATTTGTATGCTGAGCAAATAATCTGAGAAGCTGGACTATAGGCAGAGGAATGCCACATTAGGATTGGAAGAAGTCTAACAACCTTCAACGTGCAAATGACACAACTTTGCATGCTGAAAATGAAGATGATTTGAAGATCAAAGACTACAAACAGTCTTCAGTGTGGACTAAAATTTTTTCATCTTTCACTTTAGTGATTGGTGTGTAAATTCAAATAATAGTAGTCTTAACTGCTGCTCCCTATCGGTGTATAGCATTGTAAATCAGGATAGATTGTGAAACATTATTTGTGATGATAAACATGATGCCATTCATTTTTCCTGAATTGTTTTTAAGGTTCTGAAACTCTTTGTCTTTGCTTTTGGAAAGTTTGTTTATGATACGCATGGGAGCTTTTCTTTTGGGGCTTATTCTATTTGGAGTTTGTTTAGCTTGGAATGTATCCTTCTCATCCTTCATGGTTTTGGTGAAGGTTTCTTCCAACAAATCTTTAACAGTTTTCTTGGTGTTTTTTTGTGTGTTTGTCTTTCTGGTTTGGTATTCTAATCACATGTAAGTTGTTTCACTTTTGGTGTTCCAGTGCATTTAGGCTTTCTTAATTTTTTTCATTCTTTTTCCTGCTTGTTCCAACAGACTGGTAGTGGAGGTTTTTCTTTCATACCATTAATTCAGTGTTCCATTGACTTCATTCTACTCTTTTGTCCTTCCATTGCTTTATCAGTTTCTGAAATTTTACTGTTTTAGATTTCTGATTGCCATTTCTGTATGGTTTCTAATTTTTTATCCACTTTTTACAATTTGTTCAGGTATTTTTTTCCCCAATTCTTCCAGAGTTTTGTCTGTGTTTTCCTTGATTTTGTCTTTGGTTTGCTCTCAATCCATGGAACGTATCAAACCACATTATTTTTGAATTCTGTATCAACTAGTTGCATTAATATTTCTTCCTCTGGAATGGTTTCTGGTCTTGTATCTTGGTAACTCCTTTGAGCTATCTTGGCCTGTGTTCTTTTCTTTTTTTGTGATTTGAAGTGTATGTTGTCTCTAAGACATTGCAGTGTTATTGTATTATTATTATTATTTTTTTTTTTTTTTTAGATCTGTTTTAGTATATCTGCATTATGGCAATTGTGTTATCAAATTGTAGATTTGGTAGCATTTTGAAGTGTGGGTGTGTGTCTCTGATCATTGATCCATCAAAGCTGTTGCAGTCAGGCTAGGCCACTTGCTGGTTGCCCTCTGTTGTTATTCTGGTAGTGCTGGAGCCTTGGCTCTCACCCAGTGGGTGGGCACCAGCTATGGGTGGGTATGGTTGGGTAGTGTCACTTTCTCCCAAACATTTGGAGAGATAAAAATTGGGGGAAAAAGGGGGCTTTAGAGGGAAGGGGATCAGGAAAGGAGGAAA
>NW_006922314.1:912054-914853 GCF_000298275.1 Orycteropus afer afer | reverse complement strand
CAGCACTGGCAAAAGTACCAGCCACCAAACAGGGCTGCACAGGAATGCAGTCCTTGCTCTATTGGAGTGTGCACTTCCAACCAGGGAGTGGTGGGACAGCAGGGGAGGGCCTCCCCCTGTCCTGGGAAAATGAGAGAAAGAGGAAGGAACTAAGCAGAAGGGTAAAAAAGAAAGAACAGAAAAGAAAAGTGAAACAGCACTGGCAGTTGGGGGAGTTTGGCCAGCCGCTGGACAGGTCAGGTTAAGAAGGGGCACATTTCTGGTTACTGGACAGTTGAGTAAGATAAGAGGAGAGAAGACACCTCTTTGGATGTATAATCCCCAATGTGGGTGCTGGTACTCCTGGGCCAGTGGAGCCAGTTCATTGATTCCTGCCCTATTGGATACATTGCTTGTCACAATTCAGTCTCTTCCTCTTAAAAATATTTGATACTTTTCTTTGTCTTTTTCTTTGAAGCCCTGGGGTACAGGATTGTCAACTGTAGCCATGTCCCTTGTTTTTGTTGAATTTTTGTTGCACTGGGCCCAGATAGTGGATCTGCCTAGTTTGTCTTCTTGGGTCTGTGCCTTAACGTTCCATTTTAAATGAAAGCAGGAAGCCTACAGTTAATAGATTTCCAAGAACGGGAAAAAAGCATAAAAACAAACTGTAATAAGTAGAATTTTAAAAAATTTAAAAAATATGTATGTATCTACGTATGAATGTCTCTAACAGAAAAATCACTTTTATTGCAAGAAACAAAGTATTTTAAAAGTTTCTTCGGAATTAATATTTATATCCCATAACCCAATGGTCTCTTACAGCAAGATTTTTGTGAAGTAATCTTGTTTGTGTTAGGTTCTGGTGAGTCAATTTCAATTCATAGTGACCAGTGTTTCAGGATAGAACTGCCCTCTAGGTTTTCTAGGCTTCAGACTTTATGGGAGGAGGTCACCAGGTCTTTTCTCTTACAGAGCAGCTGGGTGGCTCTGAACTGAGTGTTTTGGTTAACAGCTGAGTTCTTAACCATGCTTAGAACAAGTGTTACAACAAGACTTATTTTAAGTATTATAAGGCAAACTACTTTGTGTGAAGCAAATCATTTAAAGAATGAGATTTTGTTATGTGACACACATCATTTAACAATATATTCGAAATATGTAAAATAAAATAATAAAAAGAAAATGAACAAAAACCCCAATTAACATTTTCTCACTTCCTAAAATGAAAATGCAATGTTTTTTGTTTGTTTGTTTGTTTCAATATTTACTTTTATTTCTGGTGCAGCAAATCCTCCTGGTTTACAGTTTCTTGATAAAATAATAAGCAACCTTGGTTACATTCTGCACGTTGTATAAAACTTCTCAGTATTTCTCTTCTAACTGACTTCCATCTACTTGAAAACTCTGTCCGCCCCCGGCCCCCCACTCAGCCTTCTCATCTAGGCTTCAAATAGCTACTGACACTTTTGCTTTTAAATTTTCTTTTCTTTTCTTTTCTTTTTTAAAGATGTGACTCAATGGTAACAGTCTTTGCCCTTTGAGCTAAACTGTTACTTAGTTTAAAGGTGACTTCAGTGGGTAATTTCGGTTCTGATTTTGAAGAGCAAATAAGGGCCATTGTTTTACAGGGCAAGTAAATCAGATTCTTTAGCAATTTGAAGTTCTGTTCTACACTTTTCTTGCTTTTCCTCAGGATTCATGTATTGTGGCCCTGATCAAAACATTCACTAGTGTTAACTAGGCACGAGGTAGTTCTTCTGGGTCTATTGGTTTCAAGGTAGAGGAACCAGTGGTTCATGAAGTTACTACTATAGTGATGTTCTTTCTCTGATAGTTGGGTCCCTTTTTTGCTCCTTTATTCCAGAGGAATAAAGATCAATAGTGGTTTCTTAGAAAGCTGCTTATAAGCTTTTAAGCTCCAGACACTACTCACTCCATCATACTGGAAGGTAGAACTGTATTATGCTAATTGACTATTCTCCCATGAGACAATCAACCTAACCGCCCCCCCCCCCGGGAAAAAAGGGCTAATCCCATGAGATTATGTCTAATTAGTATCAGATTTGTAGCTCTCTCCTTCTTTTGGTTGTTTTTATTGTTTTAAAACCATACACAAACTAGCTTACTGACAGGTATCAAATCAGTCATCGTGTAAAAAGTTTACCCATATGTGTTATTATATTTCCTTTTCCTAGAAATAAAAAGTGACTAATATCTAGAAGGAAGCTGCTGCTTCTCCCCACACCACTTTGGTAACCACTAATGAACATAAATCTCTAGTTTACCCAGTGATGTCATTTCATAAAAGTGAGACTTTTTTTGTCCTTTTGTGATAGACTTATTTTGCTCAATATAATGTCCCCCTAGCTTTATTCCTGATGTAAGATGTTTTGGAAACTAGTTTCCCTTATCACTGTGTCCATCGTATGTATCTACAACATTTTACTTATTCCTTTGTGAATTGATGACCACTTAGGTTGTTTCCATCTGTTGGTGACTAGTGCTCTGATGAACATAGGTATGTGTATGTCTTTTTATGTAACTTCTATCAGATCCGTTTGGTACATACTTAAGAGTGAAATTGCTGTATCATAGGGGAGCTCTAGCTCTAGTTGTAGGAAACCCCAGACTATTTTACACAATGGCTGTGCCCTTTTACATTCCAATTTCCTCACATCCCCTCTGACACTAGTTATTTTCTATTTATTTATTTACTTTCAGTTTTAGCCACAGTAGTGGCTGTGGGAAATGGCATCAAATTGTGGTTTTAATTTTCATTTCTGTGATAACTAACGACATTGAGTATCTGTTGATGTG
>NW_006922314.1:905260-907019 GCF_000298275.1 Orycteropus afer afer | reverse complement strand
CACGCAAATTCTTCTGCTAGTTGGGGTTTAGTCCAAATCTGCATCCTTTCCTTCAAGGCTCAGGGGTTCAAGATTATCTTCTGTGTCTGTATTTATTGGTTTCCCTTTTCTTTGTTGAAGAGGGTCTGTGCAATCCTTCTGCCTAGTCCGCCATCTTGCCCCGCCTCCCATTTGTCATTTTTTTTAAGTTGCAGAAGTTTTCTATATGTTTTACATATTATATCCATTAATTTCTAACCTTCCAAAGTACACACAGAAGATGCTGAATTAATAAATGTTATTTAGAGTTTTATAAAAAAACATTTATAAAATATACCAGGCCGATGGAAGTAGAACAGGTAAGGGGAGAACCCCAGGCAGGAAGGGGGAGCCTGGTCGATGGAACTGGAATCAGAACAGGTATGGGGAGAGCCCCAGGCAGCAAACAGGAGCCAGGCCGATGGAACCAATGGAAACGGAACCAGAAAACATAAGGGGAGGACCACAGGCAGGAAGTAGGAGCCAGACTGATGGAGCCTGAACAGGTAAGGGGAGAGCCCCAGGCAGGCAGCAGAAGGCAGGCAGATAGCCAGAACAGACAGGGGGAAGGCCACTTCCTCCATTTGCTTTAGCTACTCTTCATTCAAGGACAAGTTTCAGAGGTTCTTCTGATATCCATGTTGGCCTTCCCCTCCTTTGCTGTCTTTTTAATGACCTTTTGCTTTCTTCATGGATGATGTTCTTGATATTCAGGAGGGATATATCCAAGGTCATAATTTGGCTCTTGTGGGCTTGTTTTGATTATCTTCAACTTGAACTTGAAGTGAGTGGAGCGTCTGGGAACAGCTAAGGGACACAAAGTTGTCGGTTTGTTGTACTATGGTGGCTTGCATGTTGCTGTAAGGCTGGAGGCTGTGCCACCGGTGTTTCAAATGCTACCAGGGTTGTCCATGGTAGGTGGGTTTCAGCGGAGCTTCCAGACTGAGACAGGTGCAGAAGAAGGAAGCAGCTCTCCACTTCTCCAAGAATGGGTCAGTGAAAACCTTATGAATAGCAGCAAAACACTGTCTGATGTATTACTGGACAATTTTACAAATATCCCTGAAACATTGTCTGATACAGTGCCAGAACATGAGTCCCTCATGTTGGACGGCACTCAAAATATGATGGGAAAGAGCTGACTCATCAGAGTAGAGCACCTGTTAATGATATGCATAATGTAGAATTTTTGGGACCTTTGCTGATGTGATTAGAAGAAGCAACTGCAAACATCCATTAATTGGAAAATGGCATATATGAAGTATGAATCTAGGAAAACTGGAAGTTGTCAAAATGATATGGAACACAGACAAAGATTGATATCCTAGGCGTTAGTGAGATGAAATGGACCAGTTTTGGCCATTTGGAATCAGACAACCACATGATCTGCTCTGCTGGGGATGACAAACTGAAGAGTCTTAGTGTGGCATTTATCATCACAAAGACTGTTTTAAGATCTGTCCTGGAGTACAATGCTGTCAGTGATAAGATAATATCCATATGCCTCCAACGAAGGCCAGTTAATCCTACTACTATTCAAATGTACATACCAACTAGCAAAGCCAAAGATGAGGAAGTTGAAGATTTTTTACAACTTCTGCAGTCTGAAAGGAAGTGAACATGCAATCAGTATGTGCTGAATATCACTGGTGATTGGAATGCAAAAGTTGGAAACAAAGAAGAATCACTGGTAGTTGGAAAATTGTTCCTTAGTGATAGGAATTGCATTGGACATTGCATG
>NW_006922314.1:903682-904491 GCF_000298275.1 Orycteropus afer afer | reverse complement strand
TGAGGAGAGACCCACCATTGCATCTAGATGGCAGCTTGGAAGTAGAAAGTGGAACAATGCTTTGGGTAGTATGTTATGCCTATTGATCTTGATGTCCTCTGCGACTATGGTCCTGAGACCACAGGTTCAACTACTTGGTCCCTCTGGGCAGCTGGCTGTGGCCCAGCAGTGACTGCAAACTTTTCCCTTGTCAGCCCCATTAAGTACCTGGGAATTCAAATCATACACTTAAGGTTATTGGGCCACTGCCTGCAAAACCTATATATGTTCTTGAGTGCACTCTCCACTTCATATACATACCTAATATTTCAGCCTGTCCACCCATCTATCCACCCATATACCTGTGTTTGCCTTTACAGAACACGCCATGCTATATGTGCAAAAGGGTTCATCTTTGTTCTTTGTATTTGCCACATACTTCTCTATGTCTTTCTCTACATCAATGTCATTATATTGATCACTCACATTTAGTACATTGGCCTTCTCTTCACCCAAATCAATACTTATCTCTATCTCCTTAACAGTATTTCCTCCCCTCCCCTCCCACTCCTGGAAACCAACAAAGAATATGACTTTCCATAGATAAGCATTTCTTTGACTATTACAATAACGGACTGATACAATATTTGTCCTTTTGTGATTGACTTATTTCACTGTGCATAATGTCCTCCAAGTTCATCCATGTTATGCATTGTTTTGCAGGTTATACATTATTCTTCAGAGTTGCATAGCATTCCATTGTGTGTATTACCATAGTTTGGTTGTGCATTCCTCAGTTGATGGACACCTAGGTTGTTTCCATCTTTTGG
>NW_006922314.1:901256-903582 GCF_000298275.1 Orycteropus afer afer | reverse complement strand
GAAACATCTAAAGAAGACGGAAGGAATGCACAGTCACTGTCCCCAAAGGAATTGGTCGAGATTCATCCATTTCCAGAGTTGGCATATTATCAAGAGCCAATGGTATTGAAGGAAGAAGTCAAAGTGACACTGAAGGAAGTGGGGAAAACAAGGCTCCAAGAGTTGACAGAATACACATTGAGATGTTTCAACAAATGGATGCCATGCTGGAGGCACCCACTCTTCTATGCAAAGAGATTTTGAAGATAGCTACCTGGGCAATTGACTGGAAAAGATCCGTATTTGTACCCATTCCAAAGAATGGGGAGCCCACAGAATGTGGATCTTGGCTGAAAACAAAGAACACCAGAAAGGTGCTTACTTGTGTTTTATCAACTATGCAAAAGCATTCTACTGTGTGGATCATAATTGATTGTGGATAACATTAAGAAGAATGAGAATTCCAGAGCACTTAATTGTACTCATGAGGAACCTGTATATAGTCCAAGAGGCTGTCGTCTGAACAGAACACAGGGACACTACATGGTTTAAAATAAAAAAGGGAGTTGTATCCTGTCACCATTACTTGTTCAATCTGTATACTGAGCAAATAATCTGAGAAACTGGTCTAAATGAAGAAAAAATGTAGCATCAGAATTGGAGGAAGACTCATCAACAACATGCAATATGCTAATGACACAACTTTGCTTGGCACGGAGGATGACTTACTTCTGACTGCCAATCATCACCTACTCACTTGGGCTAGTGTTTGGGTACTGTCCCATGCATGCTTTCAGTTGTGTTCTACCCTTAGCTCACCTGGCTTAAGCTCTGTAGAAAATCTTATGAGCATGTTTCGTCACCCCCTGGGCCTGGCCTACCACCATGAGTCACAGAAAGCTCTACACATGTACACCCAGTTACCTGCCTACCTCCACCCAACTGGCCCATGGCAGGGAGAAAGCACTAGGTTGCCCACCTTGACCTCAGCACTTCACTTGGACCCAGACTCAAGTATACTCGGGAGAAGGGGTCCCTACTCAACCCACCTTCAGCCACCACCCATGACCAATGAATGGAGACTACATTCACACTAGCACCTACTGGCCTGCTTACTCACAGACTTATGACAAACACTTTAGTGCTGCCAGACCAGAGATCAGTGTAACACAAAAAACAAAAATCAGAATGAAGTAAACAAAGATATAATCAACAAATAAATGCAGTAACATCTTAATGCCACCAAGACACCAGGCAATATGAAATTATGTAAGGGAACAGAAGAAGATGGCTCATGCTTTGACTTCTTCCTTCAGTACCATTGGCTCTTGATAAATGACCAGCCTAAAGGACCAGAAAAAGTTCTGCAAGATAAAGTTTCAATAGAGTTACCAGATAAGAAATTCAAGGCACATAGATAGGATCCTCAAAAGATAAAGAAAACACAGACAAAATTCTAGAAGAGTTAAGGAAAACAGTAGAAGAAGAAAATGACAAAACGGTTAAGACAGCTAATTACCATATGAAAAACAAATCCAGAAGATCAATACTAAATTTAAATTTTGTTAATTTCATACTAGAATTCAGATATAGGCAATCCAGTGGAATGGTGAAGGAGTAGCATTGAATCACTGGAAAGAAGAATCTGCAAAATAGAATACAGATCACTTGAGGGTAGTTTGTTAGAGAAATAATCAGAAAAAAAATGAAGAAAAAGATAAGAGCTTAAGAATTATGTGGGACACTATCGAACGGAGTAATTTACACATGATTGGCTTCCCGGGTCAGGGAGACACCAGGGATAAAAATGAAAAAGCCACAGGGAAAAGGTTTGATGTTTTGCTGGCTGCAAATTTCCTTAATATCATGAAAAATGAGACAATACCCATCCAAAAAGCTTAATGAATTCCATATGAGACAGAACCCAAAAGAAAGTCACCAATACGTAATAGTATAGTCAAACTTCACAAAACCAAAAGAAGAAGAAGAAGAAGAATTATCATCCTTGGTTTAGCTCAGGAATAAGAACATATTACATAGAAAGGAGAACAAATAATAATAAGCACTGAATTCTCAAATGAAATCATGCAAGGAAGACTGAAATGGAAAAAACAAAAACCCTGAAAGAAAAAATTGCCAACTAAGAATTATGTATCCAATAAAAATGTCTCTCAAATACTTTAGTGAAACTAGGGGATGTCCAGATAACCTGAAATTAAGGGCATTTAGCTCTGGTAGCATAGTGCTTAAGGCACTTGACTGCTAACCAGAAGGCTGGCAGTTCAAACCCACCAGCCACTCCTCAGAAGGAAGGTTGGGCATTCCTACTTCTGTAGTGATACTGCCT
>NW_006922314.1:900195-901156 GCF_000298275.1 Orycteropus afer afer | reverse complement strand
GGGCATTCCTACTTCTGTAGTGATACTGCCTCGGAAACCCAAGGAGGGGTCGCTATGAGTCGGGGCCAACTCGATGGCAGATAACAACAACAACACAGGCATTTACAAGAATGAGACCAATCATACAGGAAATACTGGACGTAGACCTTGGGACAGAAAAACAACATCATAAAATGTCTGTGACTGAGACACAGAACAGCATTATCCATGTACCAACCAACATAAAAAATTTTCAAAATTAAATAAAACTACGAGACTGCTAATAGAGGTCCATGTACATCAATTTCTAAAATATGACAACTATGGAATAAAGAGGGGAAATAAGTGGTGCAGTTACAGAACAGCCATGTGGAGACGAAGTGAAGGAAATTTCAAGATGCAACACATTGTCTTAAACTGAGGAAAAGAAAAATAAATTTCAGACCAAATAAATAATGTACTCACAAAACTAAAAGGGAAGATAAACTTAAGAACTTAGTAAACACAAATCAACAACAATGAAGAAAATGAAAACACAAAAAAATTCATTGTGGAAAAATATACACAACAAAGAAACCATCAACACCACAAACAACAAAATGTCAACAGTAAATCCATAACAGTCAACAATTACACTGAATTAAATTGATTAAATACATGAAGAGACAGACAATGGCAGAATGGATTTATAAAACATGATCCCACAACCTACTGTCTACAAGAAACACAACATTTATACAAAGGCAAAAATAAGCTAAATATCAGAAAATTAAAAGAACCATGTCATAAAAACTGTGACAACAATAACAACAAAAGCAGCAGTGTCAATATCTGATAAAATGTACTTTAAGGCAAAACCCAGCATAAGAGACAGGTAAGGGCAATCTACAGTGATTAAAGAATCAGTCTAACAAGAGAATATAACTATAATAAATGCCTGCACACCCGATGAGAAAGCTCCCAAATAAGAAAAATGATCTAA
>NW_006922314.1:897549-900095 GCF_000298275.1 Orycteropus afer afer | reverse complement strand
CAGTATAAGGAAGAGGAAGGTCAGGCCATTGGGAAGGTTTAGGCTCCCCTCCCCGAGGAGGATACCAAAGTCTACCATTAATTCTATAAGCTACATTAGGAGTAGGCTTACCTGTAGGAGGCAGCCACTTAGGCCAAGGTTTCTTCCTATCAGATCTCGGTATCCCTTTTCTATGTTGTGTTGCAGGGGTTGGTATTGGAGGAGGTTGTGTCGCCATGAGATCTTTCCACCAATGTGAATTCTCAATGTCTTTAGGATTCCCAGGGGCGTTTTCAGCTCTGGCTGATCATGGGGATTTCTAGGAAAACCGGAGTTTTGGGAATTGGAAATCAGAGAGTCATCTGGAAGGTGGCCTGCTTCATGGAAAACATGAAAATCAGTTTTGGGCCCCCTGGGATGAACCAGAAGGAGCATGATCACCATAAAGATTATGGTAGGATTTAAGATAATGGAACAGAATATAATCAAAAGTAAAGGTGAAGTTGGCTTCTGCCCAAGACTCTTGACAGCTGGAGCTTTGTCAAGCAGCAGTCGTAGAGGTCTGGGCATCGCCACATCTGGAGTTTGTTTTTGTGTATGGTGTGAGGTACAAATCTTGTTTCATTTTTCTGCAAATGGATCTCCACTTTTGCCAGCACTATTTATTAACCAAACCTTCTCTTCCCCATTTAATGGATTTTGACCCTTTGTAAAAAATCAGCTGAGCATAGTTTGATGGATCTATTACTGGGTTCTCAATTCTATTCCATTGGTCTATGTATCTGTCCATATTATCACAGCTTACAGACAGAGACAGATTAGGAAGAAGGAAGAGGACGTCCACTTCTCAAATAATTGGCCAGGGAAAACCTTATGAACAGCAAAGAAACACTGTTTGATACATTACTGTGCAACTTTATACGTAGTCCAGTGAGGTTAGAAGCCTCTCGAAATAGGACTGGGAAAGAGCTGCATCATCTGAGTGAACCAAGCTTTACTCCTATGGATAAGGTAAAGCTTTCAAGACCTCCAGTTGCTGATGTGGCACCACTCAAATTGAAGAGAAATACCTGCAGACATCCATTAATCATCAGAACATGGAATGTATGAAGTATGAATCTAGGAAAACTGGAAGATGTCAATAATGAAATGGAACACATAAAGATTGACATCCTCAGAATTGGTGAGCTGAAATGGACTGGTTTTGGCCATTTTGAATCAGGCAACCATGTGATCTGCTATTCTGGGAATGACTGTGTGAAGAGGAATGTTTCAAGATCTGCCCTGGAGTACAATGCTGTCAGTGATAGAATAATATCCATACGCCTACAAGTAAGACCAATTAATACAATTATCATTCAAATTTATGTCCCAACCACCAAAGCCAAAGATGAGGAAATTGAAGATTTTTATCAATTTCTGCAGTCTGAAATTGACTGAACATGCAATGGAGGTGTGTTAGTAATCACTGGTGACTTGAATGTAAAAGTTGGAAACAAAGAAGAATCACCAGTAGTTGGAAAATTTGGCCTTGGTGACAGAAATAATGCTGGAACTCACATGGTAGAATTTTGCAAGATCAACGGCTTGTTCATCGTTAACACGTCTTTTCCACAACACAAATGGAGGTTCTACATGTGGACTTCACCAGATGGAACACACAGGAATCATATTGACTATATCTGTGGCAAGAGGCGGTGGAAAAGCTCAGTATCTTCAGCCAAAACCAGGCCAGAAGCTGATTGTGGAACAGACCATCAACGGCTCATATGCAAGTTGAACTTGAAGATGAAGGCAATTAAAATCAGTCCAAGAGAGTCAAAAGATGATCTTGAATATATCTCTCCTGAATTTAGAGATCATCTAAAGAATAGATTTGATGCATTGAACACCAATTACTGAAAACCAGAAGAATTGTCGGAGGATATCAAGAACATTATCCACGAAGAAAGCAAGAGATCACTAAAAAGACAAGAAAGGAAGAGAAGACTAAAATGGATGACAGAAGAGACTCTGAAACATGCTGGTGAGCCGAGAGAAGCTAAAGCCAATGGAAGAAATGACAAGATAAGAGAGATGAACAGATTTCAAAGAGCAGCTCGAGCAGACAAAACCAATTTCTATAATGAAATATGCAAAGACCTTGAGTTTGAAAACCAAAAGGGAAGAACGCGTTCAGCATTTCTCAAGCTGAAAGAACTGAAGAAAAAATTTAATCCTCGAGTTGCAATATTGAGAGATTCTATGGGCAAAATATTGAATGATGCAGGAAAGATCAAGAGAAGATGGCAGGAATACATAGAGTCACTGTACCAAAAAGAGCTAGTCAATCTTCATCCATTTCAGAAAGTGGCATATGATCTAAAACCAATGGTACTGAAGGAGGAAGTCAAAGCTGCAATGAAAGCATTGGCAAAGAGCAAGGCTCCAGGAATTGACAGAATACCCATTGAGATATTTCAACAAAAGGATGCCCCATTGGAGGCACTCACTCGGTTATGCCAAGAGATTTGGAAGACAGCTACCTGGCCAACTGACTGGAAGAGATCCATATTTGTACCCATTCC
>NW_006922314.1:896781-897449 GCF_000298275.1 Orycteropus afer afer | reverse complement strand
TAGGGGCCATAGTCTCAGTGATTCCACCAGTCTCTATTGGACCAGTAAACCTGGTTCCCTCTTTTTTTTTTTTTTTTCCTCCAAATGACTTTAAGTTTTCTTCCACAATCTTCTCCCTCTCTATCCAAGAACTCCTACATAGATGCCCTTCCAAGTGGTAGTAGTAGCCGGACACCATCCAGTTCTTCTGGTCTCATAGTCATATAGGCTGCAGATTGGATGGTGTATCGGTCGCTTGGACTAATTGTCTCCATGAATTTTTGGTTTTCTTCATTCTTCTTTGCTCTGGACAAGGAGAGACCCATCGTTGCATCTAGATGGCACCTTGCTTGCTTTTAAGATCCCATTTGCTACTCGCCAAAGTACGAGGTGGAACAATATTTTGTGTAGTATGTTATGCCCATTGAGCTTGATGTCCCATGCGATATGGTCCCAAGCCCACAGGTTCAACTACTCAGTCCCTCTTGGTAGCTGGCTGTGACCAAGCAGTGACTACAATCTTGGTCATTGTCAGCTCTTCTATACACCTGAGAATTCAGATCATACCCATAAACTTATAGGACCATTGTCTGCCAACCCTAAACCTGTTCTTGGGTACACTCCCTGTTTCATAGACATACCTAATAGTTCAGCCTGTCCACCCATCTATCCACCCATCCACCCATGTT
>NW_006922314.1:865012-884565 GCF_000298275.1 Orycteropus afer afer | reverse complement strand
CAATCCTGATGTCACGTTCTTCCTCCTATAGTCCAGCTTCTCGGGTTATTTGGTTGGCATACAGATTGAATAAGTATGGTGAAAGGATACAACTCTGATGCACTCCTTTCTTGATTTTAAACCATGCTGTGTTCTCATTATCTGTTTGAACAATAGCCTCCCGATCTATGTACAGGTTCCTCATGAGTATAATCAAGTGTGCTGGAATTCCCATTCTTCTTAATGTTATCCACAATTCGTTATGATCCACACATGATCAAATGCTTTTGCATAGTCAATAAAACACAAGTAAACGTCTTTCTGGTATTCTTTGCCCTGAGCCAAGATCCATCTGACCTCAGCAATGATATCCCTTGTTCCACATCCTCTTCTGAATCCAGCTTGCGTTTCTGGAAGTTCTGTCAATATACTGCTGCAACCGCTTTTGAATTATCTTCAGTAAGATTTAACTTGCATGCGATATGAGTGATATTGTTCAACAATTTCCACATTCTGTGGGATCACCTTTCTTCGGAATGGGTACAAATATGGATCTGTTACAGTCAGTTGGCCAGGTAGCTGTCTTCCAAATCTCTTGGCATAACTGAGTGAGTGCCTCCTGTGGGTCACCCATCTGTTGAAACATCTCAGTGGGTATTCTGTCAATTCCTGGAGCCTTGTTCTTCTTTCAGTGAAGCTTCGACTTCTTCCTTCAATACCTTTGGTTCTTGAATGTATGCCACCCCCTGAAGTGGATGAAGACTGACCAGTTCTTTTTGGTACAGTGACTCTGTGTATTTCTTCCATCTTCTTTTGATGCTTCCTGCCTCCTTCAATATTTTCCCATAGAATCTTTGAATATTGCAACTCAAGGCTTACATTCTTTCCTCAGTTCTTTCAGCTTGTGAAATGCCAAGCATGTTCTTCCATAGTTTTCTAACTCCAGGTCTTTGTACATTGCGTTGTAGTAATTGGTTTTGTCTGCTCGAGCTTCTCTTTGAAATCTTCTGTTCAGCTCTTTTATCTTGTCATTTCTTCCATTTGCTTTCACTACTCTTGGCTTAAGGCAAGTTTCAGAATCTCTTCTGACATCCATTTTGGTTTTTTCTTTCTTGTCTTTTTAATGACCTCTTGCTTTCTTCATGGATGATGCTGTTCATGTCATCCACAATTCTGGTTTTTGGTCATTGGTGTTCAGTGCATCAAATCAATTCCTTAGACAGTCTCTACATCCAGGAGGGATATATTCAAGGTCATATGTTGGCTCTCGTGGACTTGTTTTAATTGTCTTCCCATTCAAGTTGAACTTGCATATGAGCAGTTGATGGTCTTTTCCACAATCAGCTCCTTGCCTCGTTTTGGCTGAAGATATTGATGTTTTCCATCACCTGCTGCCAGAGATGTAGTCAATTCGATTCCTGTGCACTCCACCTGGTGAAGTCCACGTCTATAACTAGCGTTTGTGTTGTTGAAAAAGGTATTTTCAATGAATAAGCTGCTGGTTTTTCAAAATTCTATCATGCGGTCGCCAGCATTATTTCTGTCACCAAGGCCAAATTTTCCAGCTACCAGGGATTCTTCTTTGTTTCCAACTTTTGCATTTCAATTACCACATCTTGATTGCATGTGCAGTCAATTTCAGAGTGCAGAAGTTGATAAAAATCTTCAATTTCCTCATCTTGGCTTTGCTGTTTGGTGCAAAAATTTGAATAATAGTAGTACTAATGGGTCTTCCTTGTAGACGTATGGATATCGTCCTATCACTGACAGCATTGTACTCCAGGACAGGTCTTGAAATATCCTTTGTGATGATAACTGCCATGCTATTCCTCTTCAATTTGTCATTCCCAGCATAGTAGATCATATGGTTGTCTGATTCAAAATGCCCAAAACTCATTCATTTCAGCTCACTAATGCCTAGGATTTCAATCTTTATGCATTCCATTCCATTTTTGACAACTTCCAGTTTTCCTAGATTCATACTTCATACATTCCATGTCCCAATTATTAATGGATGTTTGCTGCTGTTTCTCCTCAATTTGACTCATGCCACATGGAGTCAGCACATGGAGGTCCTGAAAGACTTACTTTATCCCTATCATTAAGGTTTTCTCTGCTCTAATGAGGCAGCTCTTTCCCGGTCCTGTTTTGAGTGCCTTCCCACCAAGGGGGTCATCTTTCTGCACTGTGTCAGACAATGTTTCCAAGCTATTCATAAAGTTGCCCAGTAATGTATCAGACAGTATTTGTCTGATATTCATAAGGTTTTCCCTGGCCAATTTTTTGAGAAGTCAGTGACTTCCTCCTTCTTCCTAGTCTGTCTTAGTCTGTAAGCTGTGTTGAAAGCTCTGCACCATGTGCAACTCTGCTGGTGTCTGAAACACCAGTGGCAAAGCCTCAAGCCTCACATCAATGTACAAGCCCCACAGGATGACAAACTGACAGACATGTTTGTCTCCCTTAGCTGTTAGAAACCTCTGTGCCCTCCCCTTATGTAATTCCTGCCCGAAACCCGCCACTTTGCGGTCCCTGGATACTCCCTCCCTTTCCAGGCTCTAGGGGGCTGGGGCCTACCTTGCCTCCCACCCCTCTTTACCTGGGTCCTGCTGCTTCTGTGATCTCCAGCTGCTCCTGCTCCCTCCCTTTTCTGACTCTAGGGGGCTTGGGTCCTAGCCTTACCTCCGGCCCCTTTACCTGGATATCCTGCCATTCCTGAGGTTCACGCTGTTCTTTAGCACAGTAAAGATAAACAAGTCTCATCCTACAGCAGATTTGCAAACCATTGCACGCCTCATCTGTAAGCTGTTTCTGTAAGATAATCTTTTAAATTGTTCTAAGGCAAAATAAATTTTAAAAAATAGATAAAAGAAAAATCTACTTGTAGTTTTGTGAATCAGTTGTTGTTGGCTGTCAGGGAGTCAGTTCTCAACTCATAGCAACCCCATGTGACTGAGTAGAATCGTCCCATAGAGTTTTCTAAACTATATTATGGGAGCTGATTACCAGATCTTTCACCTAGGAAGAAAGTATATGGTTTCCACCTGGCACCTTTTTGATTAGAAGCTGAGTTTGAACCATTGTCCCACTGTGGCTTTCTTCTGAAGCAACGGTCAGTATGGATGAAACTCCTACCGTAAAAATAGATAAATAAATGAACTTTGAAAATAAGCACAGCAATATGCTTATATAAGTTGTGCTAACCTGAGAAAAATACTTTTTTCATTTTTTTTTCATTATTTGTAATAATGAAAATAAATAAACATTCAGAAGAATGATTAAGAGACCAAAGCTAAAGGAATTAGACATAGGTGGCTAATAAAGAATTGGAAATAAGTCATCTGCTTGGTTAATTAAATGTAAATATTAGTTTCTTACACATAATTATTTTTATGCTGTTACATGCCCTCTAGTCAGTTACTATTCATAATGACCATATGTACAACATTTTGAACATTCCTATAAGTATACTTATATACTACTACTCACAAGTACTAGTTTTTAAGAATATAAACAGTAACTGGATTTTGAAAAGAATGTTGTCATTAGGGGCTGTAGAGTTGGTTGTGACTCATAGTCACCCTGTGAATAAAACACTGCTGGTATTTTGTTATAAATATAAAAGCTAGGAACTAAGTATGTAAATATAATTCCATATTACTAGTTATAAGCATATATACTAGTGGGTAAATTCTGAAAAGAATGCTGTTGTCATTAGCTACCATAGAGTTGATTTTGACTCATAGTGACCCCATGTACACCAGAATGAAAAAAATGCCAGGTCCTGGGCCATACTCAGAGTGTGACCATGTTTGAGACCATTGTTGCAGCTGCTGTGACAGTCCATCTCCCTGGAGGTCTTCCTCCTTTTTTTGCTCACTCTCTGTTTTACCAAGCATGATGTCCTTCTCCGGGTCTTCTCCCTCCTAATAACATGACCAGAGGACGAGAAATGAAGTCTCACCATTTTAGCTTCTGAGGAGCAGTCCAGCTGTACTTCTTTCAGGACGGATTTGTTCATTCATTGAAAAGAATACAACTATTAAACATTAGAAATAATGATAATCAAAAGGCTTACAATGCTCTTGGCTTGGACTGTTAAAAAATACTTGCAAGGTGATTGCTTTTTTTTTTTTTTTTTTTCCCCTCTAACGTGTGAAACTGACTGTCCTTCCATGAATTCATATTTAATTTATAGAAATAGAATTTTAGATAGAAGGCATTGAAGAGGTAATGAAGAGAGGTGGAAGGGCATAGTTATGAGGTAAGTTGAAATATTTCAAAGGACCTATATAAGAGGGACTATAATGCCTTTCACTACTTATTGTTTCATTATTCATTAAGGAGCTCTGGGGCGCACTGCCTAAGGCATTTGACTGCTAACTAGAAGGCTGATGGTTCAATCCCAGTGGACACTCTATGGAAGGAAGATGGGGTAATAATAATTCCATAAATTTTTACCACCTCGGAAACTGAATGGAAGTTGCTATGAGCCAGAATCCAATTGGTAGTTTTGATATTGGTTTGTATTTGGAATGTCTCTTTCAAGAACTCATGGAAGTCTTGTTAACTGTAGTAAAGAAAAGGATAGATTACATGTAGATGTTGAAGCAAGATATTGTACAGGTCTTTATACACCTTATTGAGGATATTGTTCTTCCCTTTGAAAGCAACTGGGAAATGATTTAGGTAGGAGGCAATTGACCTGTCCTTCAAAAGGATTGTTCTGGCTGCTATGTGGAAAATACTTTAGAAGGAAATTTTATGAGGTGTGATAGTGGCTGTACCAGTGCAGTAGCAGTTAAGTGTAAGTAAAAATTGGGAAGAGATATTTTAAGAAGTTAACTTAGGATTTTCTAAAGGCTTAGGTACAGAAATTGAGAAAGGATAAAACATCAAGGATCATATCTGAGTTTTTTTTTTTGTTGTTGTTCTTGTTGTTATATAACAAAATGTGTAGAATGTCAGTCACTGCCTTCCAGAGACATACATTATACGAGAACTGAGTCCTTGGGTGGAAGATTATGGGTTTGAAGTTGAGTTTGAGATGTAGGAAAACATTTGATTCACAAGTGATGAGTTTAAATGTCTGAAATGTGTAAAGTCAAAAGTAAGGTAGCACGAGTTGTTTGACTTGACAGATACATTTGAGTGCAGACATGTAGTTTGAAAATGCATTAGTGGAAGTGCAGAAGTACTTATTTGTCGACCTACATTTTCTCAGCAAGGGTTATCTGATGAAAATGAAAGTAAAATGTTATGGTTTCATGGAACATCACAGTTAATTGGCTTAACTCTAGTATTCTTCCAGTTCACTACACAGTACCTGGGGTCTTAAAAGTTGCAAGTGACCCAAGGTACAATTTCTCTTTATTCACCTAGACTAATAGAGGAAGAAGGAAAGTCAGGAATACTTAGAGGATATGGAATGTGTGGCTAGTTGCCTGCATTAGCAACTGCATCCTTTGCTATGAGTTTAGAAGGACTGAATGGTGTCTGACTACCATGCCTGAACATTTGATTTGAAAACTATGTTCAATAGTTTTGATCAAAACAGGAAAAATGCAGAGTAGAACTTCAATAAGAATGCTAGACTGTGGAACGCTGGAGGCTAGGTGAATCCTTGAAACTATATTTCCCTGAGAGAAAATTAAAACCTTAAATAATGATAATAATAATAATAATAATAATAAACATAGTCCCCGAAGTTTTCTTAACACCAAAGAACTATCCATATGAGATCAAATTGAAAATAACAATTTGTAAGATTAGATGAGGACTTAGTGGGCCATGAGTTCATGTTAAAGGGAGAGGAAAATTCAGAAAAGATGGGTGAGAATAGTTGCATAACTTGAATAATGCTATCAATGTCGTGGAGTTGAACTTGTATAATTTATTGAATTAGCGTATGTTCTGGAATGTGTTTTCAAGACAATGATAAATTAAAACCAACACAGAAATTAAAAGACAAAGATCCCAGATTATAAAGGAGACGACATTTGTAAAACAAAATCAAGCCAAGGATTTATAGAGAATTTATATAAATGGAAAAACAAAACAAAACAACAACAACAACAACAAAAACCATTAATTTCTGAGAAGAGCTAATCTACTCAAGGAGTTAATTACCTCTGCATTTATATGAACTCAATTCCATTGAAGATCTCATACATTTTGTTTTAAAACTTGATTACGTTGTATTTTACTAATTTTCTAAACCTTAAAACAAACAAAATACGTGATAGAAATGTAGCAAGATATCAGGGGAAAGAGCAACTATTTTACGCTGAAGTAATTTGTCTTCAGTCAACAAAACATTACAAAAACACAGTGAAACTAACATAGGAATAAACAGTTTAAAGAATAAAAACTGACTTAATTTTCCACCAAATTAATATACTATAAATGATCATTTTAATAAAATGGGCAAGTTGAAAATCAGCATGTTATGAACCTAATGATTTTTCTCTCCTAAATAAAATTGATTACAGATGCTTAAAAAATCCAGATTAAAAATAAAATGATAAATGTGCTGATGTAGTCTGGAATTAGAATACAAATTGCCAGTGAAATTGATCCTGACCCAAGAGACCCTACAGGACAGAGTAAAACTGCCCTGGTAGCGTTTTCAAGGTTGTGCTCTTTACAGAAGCAGACTGATACATCTTTCTCCTGTTTAATCACTGACCTTGAAGAATAGACCTTAGGTAAACCTCTTTTCTTTCTTTTTAATTTTTTTGTTCTTAAGCTCTTCACCTGATTGGATAACTCTGACACATATTATGAAGGGCCCTTATCTAAGGCCAAATAATTTAATCATATGTAACTGCTTCAGAACAAACTATCCTAATGCTTGATCAACTAACTGGGAATCCCCAACTGGACACACTGACACACGAACAAAACCATCACAGTTGTCAGTGATGAAACTTGTTCCATAAACATTTGCAAAAGATAATTTTGACAATTCTCAGATCATATTATGTGAAAAACAAGTGTGTCCTCTCTTGCCACTGCTTGTCCATATTCTACTGCAAATGTGATGCAAGGTAATTAGGTATACAAGTGACATCATGATTGGAAAGAAAGAACAAAAATTATCTTCTTTCAGATAACAATCTTTTTTTGGAGAAAGTCCTGAGAAATACACTAAAACACAGTCAGGAATAATATAAATCCAGCAGTTTGATGGGATACGAGATCAACGGAGAAAACCGACTTTTGTAAATCCTGGCTATGAACAATTCAAAAGTGATACAAGCAAAACATTTCATTTATAATAACAAGACTTGAACATCCCAACAAAGAAAAGTCCATGCTAGGTGAATCCATTGTTGAATTCTATATAATTATTAATGACTAGGAATGAGGGATATCATTGCTGATATCAGATGGATCTTGGCTAAAAGCAATGAATACCAAAGGGAAGTTTACTTGTGTTATGCAAAAGTATTCAATAGTATGGATCATAACAAATTATAGATAACATTGAGAAGAATGGAATTCCAAACCACCTAAGTGTGCTCATGAGGAACCTGCACATAGACCAGGAGGCTGTTGAATGAACAGAACAAGAGGATACTTCATGGTTTAAAATCAAGAAGGGTTTGCGTCAAGGCTGTACCCTTTCACCCTACTCATTCAATCCATAGGCTGAGCAAATAATCCAAGGAGCTGAGATATATGAAGAAGAACACAGCATCAGGATCGGAGAAAACCTCATTAACAACCTGCAATATGCAGAGGTCACAGACTTGCTTGCTGAAAGTGAAGATGACTCGAAGCACTTACTGATGAAGATCAAAGACTACAGTCTTCAGTATGGATCATACTAAAGAAAACTAAAATCCTCACAAATGGACCAACAAGTGACTTCATGAAAAATGGAGAAAAGATTGATGTCGTCAGGGATTTCATTTACTTGATCCATAAACAAGAGCCGTGGAAGCAATAGTAAAGAAGCCAGATGTCATATTTCACAGGACAAATCTGCAGTAAAGGACATTCAACTTTAACTTAAACATGTTAGTCAGCAAAGATGTCACTTTAAAGACAAAGGTGCCAGGCTGGATGCAGTCACTTGTCTATGCCAAGAAATTTGGAAGACAGCTAGTTGGCCAACTGACTGGAAGAGATGCATATTTGTACCCAACCCAAAGACAGGTGATTCCATTGAATGTGGAAATTGTTGAACGATGTCATTAACATCACACACAAATAAAATCTTGCTGAAGATAATTTCAAAAATGGTTGCAGTAATATGTTGACAGAGACCTTCCAGAAATGCAAGCTGGACTCAGAAGAGGATATGGAAGGAGGGATAGCCTTGCTGATGTCAGATGGGTCTTGGTTCAAAGCAAAGAATACCAGAAAGATACTTACTTGTGTGTTATTGACTATTCAAAAATATTCAACTGTGTGGATCATAACAAATTATGAACGATATTGAGAGGAATGGGAATTCCACAACACTTAGTTGTGCTCATGAAGGACCTGTACATAGACCAGAAGGCTGTCTTTGGAAAAGAATGAGGGATACTACAGGGTTTAAAATCAGGCAGGGTGTGTCCTTTCACCATCCTTATTCAATCTGTATGCTGAGCAAATACTCGGAGAAGTTGGACTGTATGAAGAAGAACATGGCATCAGGATTGGGGGAAAGAGTCATTAACAACCTGCAATATGAAGATGACACAACTTTGCTTGCTGAATGTGAAGATGACTTGAAGCACTTACTGATGAAGATTAAAGACAAAAGTCTGCAATATGGATTACATCTTAACATAAAGAAAAAGAAAATCCTCACAACTGGACCAATAAGCAGCATCACGATAAATGGAGATAGGATTGAAGTTGTTCAAGGTTTCGTATTACTCAGTTCCACCATCAACACTAATGCAAGCAACAGTCGAGAAATCAGACAACATATTGCACTGGGAAAATCTGTTGCAGAAGACTAAAGTGCTGAAGAGAAAAGACGTCTCTTTGAAGACTAAGGAGCACCTAACTCAAACTGCGGTGTTTTCCGTTGCCTCACATGCATGTGAAAGCTGGACAATGAATAAGGAAGACCAAAGAAGAATTGATGCTTTTGAGTTCTTGTGTGGGTGAAAAATACTGGAAGTACCATGGGCTTCCAGAAGAACTAACAAATTCGTCCTGGAAGAAGTGCAGACACAATGCTCCTTGGAAGTGAGAATCACCAGACTTTGTCTCATCTACTTTGGGCATGTTGTCAGAAGGGACGATTCCCTGGAGAAAGATATCATCCTTGGTGAAGTGGTAGGCCAGCAATAAAGGGGAAGACCCTCAACAAGATGGGCTGACACAAGGGCTGGAACGATGGGCTCAGGAATAGCAATGATTTTGAGGCTGGCACAGACCCTGACAGTGTTTCATTCTGTTGTACATAGGGTCACTATGAGTCTGAGCTGACTCGATGGGACCTAACAACAACAAGAAGAATAAATTCAGCCCCAAGAGGAGAAAAAGATGTGCAGTGAAACCTATTCAACATTTCTGAAATAAAGTACACTGAAATGAGTAGAAAAGCATTGTTTGTTCTCGGATTGGAAGAATTAATGTCGTTCACCTGTAGGTATTATCCAAAGTTATTTAATTAGTTAATGCAACATATATCAAAATTCCAACACACTCTTTTGACAAAAAGGAAAAGCCAGTCCTCAACTTTAAATGGAGCTGCAAGAGTCCCTGATTAGCCAAAATCATCTTGAAGAAATAAAACAGAGGAAAAGAACTCACGCTTGCTGATTTTAAAACATATTATAAAGTTATTGTAATCAGACAAATGTGGTACTGGTATGAGGATGGATATTTAGACCAGTGACCTAGAACACAGAACTAACAGTAGCAATAAAACAGTACATCTATGGCCAATTGATTTTTGACAAGGAAGTCAAGTTCTGTCCATGGGAAAAAATAGCTTCTTCAGTAAACAGTGCTGGACAACTGAATCTCCACATGAAGTTGGACCCAGATCTCATATTTACAAAACTTAACTCAAAATGGATTAAGACTCTAAATGTGAAAATAATACCAAAACTCTCAGGAGAAAGCGTAGTATTAGTTCTTCCTGTCTTAATTTTTGAAAATGAATTCTCAGATAGGATGAAGCATGAGTATTAAAGGGATAAATAAATTTAAAAAATTAGATAAACTGGACTTCATTAAAATTAAGGCTTTTTTTTTTTTTTCACATCAGAGAATTTTGTTAAGAAAAGGAGGAGACAATCCATCTAGTGAATAAATAGATTTGGTAACCAGATATTTGTTAAGGTTCATATCTAGATAAAAGGACTCCTGAATTCAACAACCAAAAACCAGACAATCAAACAAATAAACATTTCTCCAAAGAAGACATATAAATGGCCAATAAGCACATGAAAATAGTCAACATTATTATCCATTAAACCAGTTCCTATTGGTTTGACAATAGGACATGCTCCATGACAACTCCATATGTGTCAGAGAACTGTGAACCAGTTTTCACTGGCTAATTGTCCAGAAGTAGATGGCTAGTCCTTTCTCCCAAAGGGCCATTGGGTGAACTTGAATCTCCAACATTTTAGCTAGTAGCTGAACATACTGAGGATTAGCATTTAGGGAAATGAAAATCAAAACCACAATGAGATACCACTTCATGTTCACTTGGATGGCTATTAAAGCAGCTCTGGTGGTGCAGTGTTTAAGGTATTTGACTGTTAACCAGAGGGTTGGTGGTTCAACCCACAGCAGGAAGATGAGGCAGTCTACTGATTTACTGACTTGGAAACCCAAAGAAGTTCCCTGTGATTCACAATCAACTTGGTGGCAGTGGGTTTTATGGTGGCTGTTACAAGAAAAAAAAAAAGTAAAATAGCAAATGTTGAAAGAATATGGAGAAATTGAAACACTTATGTATGAATATTATCATTTGACCTAGGATTTTCCCTCTTAAGTATACTCAAAATATTGAGAGCAGGAACATCAATCTTCACAATAGTCAAAAGTAGAAACCTTTCACAGGCTCATCAACTGGTCTAAAGATAAATGTTACATGTACATATTATGGAATTCTATTCTGCCATAAAAAGAAATGAAGTTATGATACATAGTACCGTAAATCAAATGAAAAGGAGACATATTGTAGGATCACATCATGAAAGACACAGGCTCAAAAGTGTATTCAGGGTAGTAGGGGCTGGGCAGAGAGGTAAATTGAGAGATTTTGCCTAACTGATACTGATAAGTACTTTTTAAAAATACAGCTAATCGTTGCTCAATATGTTGAACATAATCAATGTCACCGATTAAATTGTTAATATGGCAAATTTTATAATATATATGTATGTAACTTTTTTGAAAAAGACAGTAACAAGTGTTTGTGAGATGTGGTGGAATTGGAGCTCTATACATTGTCATGAGAGTGTGAAGTGGAATAGTTTATTTGGAAAAGAATCTGTTATTTCTTCAAAAGGTTAAGCATAGTATTAGCATCCCATTGCTGCTGAGTCAATTCTGTCTCATACCCACCCTGTAGAAAAGAAAACTGTCCCATACGGTTCCCAAAGTGGTAAGTCTTTACAAAACCACCAGCCACATCTTTCACAAGTGCAGCAGCTAGTGTGTTAGACTGCTTACTTTTCGGTTAGCAGCAAAATGCTTGACAGCCTTGCCAGTAGGGCTCCTTGTATTTATACTCCTGAAAAAACCAAAACATCTATGTTCACAAAAAGTTGTACATAAATGCTAAGAACAGCATTATTTCTAATAATCAGAAAGTGTAAACAACAGGTGAAGAGATAAATAAAATGGGTATATGTCTATATCTATATCTATATCTATATCTATATCTATATATGGAGAGAGAGAGAGAGAGAGACAATGGAATATTAATAGGCCTTAAAAAGGAATGATAGGCTGATACATGCTCTAACATGGATGAATATTGAAAACAGCATACTAAGTTAAAGAGAATTATAAAAGACTGCATATTGTATGCTTCTGTTTATTTGAAATGTTAATAGCCAAATGTATAAAAACAATAATTACATTATGTTTGCCTAGGATAAAAAAGTTGGGGAGAAGCTGGAATGCATGCCACTGTGTATGAGGTTTCTTTAGGAGAGATAAAAATGTCCTAAAACTGTTTGTATGAATATTTGCACAGTTCTGTGAATGTACTGAAAACTATTGATTTGTACATTTTAAAGATGTGAATCTATGGTATGTGAATCATAGTTCAAGAAAACTGTTAGCAGAAATTTAATTATATTAAGTATTATGGATAGGAATAAAATTTTGGTTTTGTCTAATTTAGTGTTAACAGCTAAAAATATGATTTACATACTAAAGAAATAATTTTTTTTAAATGTAATGTAAACTGGTGCTTGATTGACTTTTGATTAAAAATCTTAACATGCCTAATCCAGACATACACAGGAAAGTAAAAACTTATTAAATTTATTTTGAAGCTTTGTGTTTTTCCTTCTCTTGCTTGTTTTTTAATCTCACCAGTATCTTTCAGTATAACTTTGTAGTTCTCAGTTTATGTCATCCTGTGCTGATCTCTTTTTATTACCAAAGGTTTCAGAGCTGTATTTAATACAGAATAACGTATTTTAGTGATGGAGGGTTCTTTTGAAGGAAGTATAAAAGAAAGTAAAAATTAATGTAAACACTTGTGTTTTCAGTTTATACTCAAGTTTGTAACAATTACTTTATGACAGGAGGGGCATAATAAAGCCAAATTTAGTCCAATTTTCCAGCTGGGTTAAATTTTTGTGTAAGGCTGGCAATCATTAATTTATAGTGCCATCACAGACAATGTGTAATTCTCTAGGAATTAGCTCTGTAGTGCAGATAAAATAATTATAACATTGAGGATTTCAGAAACAGAAGAATTTTAGTTGATGAATGTCACTGTGAAAAGTCTGAGAGTTTACTCTACTTAAGCTTCATAGTTTCATGGATGCTCACTGAAGACACAAGACCTCACAACACACTGGGATCATGACATTCACATTTCTCTGTTTGCTACCATGAGAAACAGAATGGTAGAAGAGATCAGAAAGATAATAGGAAGCAAATTGTGTATTGCAATACATTACAACAAGCTTACAGTTTAGTGAGAATTGAAGGGAGAAGATCACTTAGGAACCTCTTAGAGTAAATGTGATGGAATATGTTAGGCTCTTAGATGAGAGTAATTGCAGGATAGAAACTGAAAGGTGATTATATTCTAGATATATTTTTTGAGTAGAGGGAAAAGATTATGGAGATAAATACTAGGGATGTGAGTAAAGAAAAGTGTCACAGACAATGCCTTCCAGTTTTAGCCCATGCAACAGGAGGATAGAATTGGTATCATATGAAATGATAAAACAGTTGGGGAAAGTAGTTTGGAAAGAACATCAAAATCCAGTGGTCTAAACATTATAGAGGAGATGTGCAATAGAGTCTGAAATATGACACTTTTCTGTTTGAGAGGTATATCTGGATAGATATAAAAATATTGAACTCAGTCATATTATTTACAAAGCCATGGAACAAATGGAAAATGGAGAACTCAAAGGGGATAAAAGATAACAAATAGTTATTGAATTGATTGATGAGGAAGTTGTTCATGATTTTGTTTGGTTCACTTTTGGGGATGAAAGCCTTACTGGTAGAAATTTGGTATGATACAAGTTAAGGTAAAACAAAACTTCAAACAAGGGCACATAACACATGAGTTAAATTGACCATATGAGTAAAGAGAGAGAATAGGGTTTAAATTTAACAATTAGGTAGTCAGTGGAACCTTTGAAGAAGCAGTGTCACTTGAATGTTTTATAGCTGAAGTGTGATAGCAACCTATTCATGGAATAGAAATAGTTTAAATTCTCTTTGTAGAAATTAAAGGAACCAGATACAAGAAATGTTTTTTGTCTTAATTTGTAACACTTTCACATTTTTGTGGAGAACAGAACAGGAAATAAAAAGAGGATATGAAATAAAGAATATCAGAAAGGAAATGAGTAATGGATGTTAGAAAGAGCATTCCCATATATAAGGCACTTGCTATGAATGGGGTTACTGCCTAAGTTGTAGACCAAATTCCCTAGTAGTCCAGATTCCTTTTTCTTACTCTGAGACTTACTTCTCCTTCATATGTTACAGGATGGAAAATTTTATAAAATACGGTGCAGATTGCTGTTGATAGGTATTGCCCTGTTGGTTCTGACTCATAGTGACCCAATGGAGAACAGAACTAAACACTACTTGGTAATTAGCCATCCTCAAAATTGTTGTTACATTTCCGCATGTTGTAACCACTGTGTCAACCCATCTTACTGAGGATCTTCCTCTCTTTTGCTGACCCTTTATCAAACATGATGTCTTTCTGCAGGGACTCGTCCTTCCGGATAACATGTCCAAAGTACATGAGACAAAGTCTTACTCTCTGGATATCCAAAGTACATCCTGGCTGCATTTTTCTCAAGACAGATTTGTTTGTTTTTCATAATTCAGAGGCACCAGCCTATGAGGCAATTGAACATAGCATGGCTTGGGACAGGTCCATCTTTATATTGAAAGTGACATTTTTTTTTTTTTTTTTTTTAACACTCATAACAGATCTTTTGAGGCAGATTTGCCCAATGCACTGTATTGTTTGATTTATTAACTGATATTTCCATGGGCATTGATTGTATGTCTAAGTAAAATGAGATCCTTGACAGCTTTAATCTTCTCTCCATTTATCACGATGTTGCTTATTGGTCCAGTTGTGAGGATTTTGTTATTGTTGTTGAGGTTTAATCTTCATCAATAAGAAGAAATGAAAGATTTTTACCAACTTCTGCAGTCTGAAATTGATCTAACATTTAATCAAGATTCATTGATAATTACTAGTGATTGGAGTGGCACAGCTGAAAACAAAGGAGGATCGGTAGTTGTAAAATATGGCCTTAATGAAAGAAATTGTTGGAGATCACATGATAGAATTATATAGGATCAATGACTTATTCATTGTAAATACCTTTCTTTTGTGTATAACATAACTTGGCAGTGTTGAGAAAAGTGGTTTTATGAGGTTCCCTCTATACACAGGGATTAAGCATGTGACTTTTGTTCAGTTTAACCACAGAAAAATGCCCCTAATCCCCCTTTACAACACCCTATATCTTTATTATTCCGGGAAACTTAACTTCAGCCAGTCCTGACACTTTAGCTGGTCTGATATAGAAATCCAACCACTGCACAAGTGGTCAATCAACATCCTCGTACCTGCAACTTTTTAAATATTATCCAATCAAATGTCCCAAAAATGAATCCTGATTTATTTTTTTATCTTTATGAACATTTGTTTCTCTGTAGCTCTTGGAAGACTTTGTCAAAAGCTTTGACCTTGTGTTCCTCCATTTTTCTAACTTCTCTGTCTTCATAATAAATGCTTTGTTTTTTATTTTAAACAGATTTGTAGTTTGTTTTCTATGACAGTGGATTATTTCTAGGAGAACATAAGAAAAAAAGGGAGATCATATAGTTACTTTTGCAAATCAAATAAATAGAAATGAAGGTATGATTTAGGTCATGGTCACAAATAAAAAAAATTGAGTAGTTTTGTACTCTATAAATTTGAGTTCAACAAGAGGATTGGACAAAATAGTATTCATGATAAATTATGAGCATAAAAACAATGCAAGTACTTGAAGAATGATAATCATTTCAAATTACTTTCCTTAAGGAATTTTTTTAAAGAAGTATGATATTACAGAACAGTAGTGAGGCTACTTAGAAGGAAACCTGTCATTCCAAGCAGAAGACTTTGCTAAGCTTGTTCTGTAAACCAAAACAAACAAACAAACAAACAAAAAAAAACAAACAAACAAACTCACTGCCATTCTGACTCATAGCAAACCCTTGGGTTCTCAATGCGGTAAATCTTTATGGAAATGGATTGCCCAGTCTTCCTTTTGGAGAGTGGCTGGTGGGTTAGAACCATCAACCTTCTAGTTATCAGTCAAATGTGTTAGGCATAATGCTACCAGAACAAAGGGATAATTTTCTCATTTTGGAGTGCTAAGGGAGGCATGGTCTGCTGATGTACCAACAAAATAATGTTCATTGGTGAAAAGATTAGGTGGAAAAAATGTGTATTATTACAGCTTGTCTTAGCCCATAGGCTTAAAGACTTTTATTCTTAGCAGTCCTTCCTCCATATTTTTAGTTAAGATGCCATTTCTTTAATCCTGGCTTCAAACTTTTGTTGTAATTAACTTGCTCTCTCACTAATATACAGTTATCATTTCTTGCTATACCCTTTGATCTAAGACATCTCTGTCAAAAAAAGCTTCTAGAAAGGACTTTGTGACTGATCACCTGGAGTGTGACAAAAAAGAATCATGCCTCTTTTATTTTATTTTATTTTAGGAGCTTGTTTTACATACAACGTTAAGTGTACATTTGGTTTCCTTCCCCATTTACCATGTTCAACCTTAACCCAGTCTCCTCCCCTCCCTACCCTGTAACCCTCCCCCTGTGCCCCTCACATTCATGCACTCCTATTTGTCCTTCATTTCCTCAATTTCAGTGTTGGTCCTCTGGTGTCCCATCATCTATTGATCTAAGGGATGTATTACCATAGAGTATGTGGATGCATCATCCTGGGTTGGGTGGTCAGCAGGTACTTCTTATGAACTACTGGGCTGAGAGCCAGCCCCTGGGGGTGAGTTTTATTCCAGATACAGAATGTATTCCAGAGCCATATTATTGGGGGGTCTCACCAGATATAATCTGACCAGTAATTATGGTCATTATTGAGTTTTTGGATTTTGGTCCACATTTTTCCTCCCACTCTCTCTAGGATCTCCAGATTTGATCCTTTCCTGAGGGGTTGGTATTGGTAGCTGGGCACCATCAAGTGCTTCTTGGTCTCAAGGCCCATTGTGTCCTATGGCTAATTGCTTCAAATATCCTTTTTTTTTTTTTTTTTTTTGCGTTTTTCTTCATTCTAGACACTAGGAGATCATTAGCTGTATCTTAGATGGCTGCTTGAAAGCTTTTAAGACCCCAGTTGCTACTCACCAATATAGGATGTGGAGCAATGCTTTTATGTATGTTGCGGTGCCAGTTGAGTCTGGTGTCCCCCTGTATTATAGTCCAGAGATGGTAGATCTATTGAATCTCTTTCCCATAGTGTCTGGTTGTCTGTGAGGGATCATCTGTGTCTGTCTTCCATTGTTTCTGTAAGGACTGCAGGTAGTTTCTATCACTGGTATCTGTGCAAGATTAGCCTCAGATGAATCTCTCCTTGGTCTAAAGTGTCCTTCTGTTCACTGACCCTTGTCTGATCATCTCAGGTGTTTATGTGTTTATCGGTAGCCTGGTGTTTGCTGTTAATGGCGACGCAGTATTGTGGGCATGTTGATTAGTATTAGCATCTGTTGTCTATCTCTTATCTGCACATTTCAGTGTCCTCCCATTTCCTAATGTTATCATGGTGGCCACAGATCCTTCCCGTATATCCCTCCCCCTAGCTATGTAAGTGTGTAGGTCCCAACTAGCCCAAAATTAATCCCTCCTCTTCCCTTCTCATCCCGGTAACCTACTAAGTGAATTCCCTTTCCCAAGCAAACCTTTCTTTGTCTTTTTGCAGTAATGGGCTCATACAGTACTTGTCTTTCTGTCATTGACTTATTTCACTCAGCATAATGTCCTCCGTGTTCATCCACACTGTGAGATGAGTGGCATATCCCTCGTTGTTCTTTAATGTAGGTTAGTATTCCATTGTGTGCATGTATCATAATTTGGTTATCCACTCATCCATTGATGGGCATTTAGGTTGTCTCCATCTCTTTGCTATGGTGAATTGTGCTGCGATGAATATAGGTGTACACATGTCTGTTCGTGTGCTATCTCTCACCTCTTTAGGTTACACTCCTACTAATGGAATTGCAGAGTCAAATGGTACTTCTATTTTCAGTTTTTTAAGGAAATGCCATACCGTTTGCCACAATGGTTGTCCCATTTTACAATCCCACCAGCAGTGCACAATGGTTGCAATCTCTCTGCAACCTCGCCAGCATTTGTTATTTTCTGACCTGTTGAACTTTGCTATTATTGCTGTGGTCAGAAGATATCTCGTTGTTGTTTTGATTTACATCTCTCTAATGATTAATGATGGTGAGCAATTTCTCATGTGTTTGTCGGCTGCCAGTATATCTCCTTTGGTGAAGGGTCTCTTCGAGTCTTTTGCCCATTTGTGAATTGGGTTATTTGTCTTTTTGGTGCTGAGGTGTTGAAGTTATCCATAGATTTTTGGAAATAATTCCTTTATCAGATATGTCATCGGCAAATATTTTCTCCCAATCTGTAGGTTCTGTTTTTAACCTTTTAAAGAAGTCTTTTGATGTGCATAAGAATTTAATTTTTAAAAGGTCCCTATCATTTAACTTCTCTTCTATCTCCTGCATGTTCTGGATTATGCTTGATAGTCTATTTATGAAAGTTGGTGCCTCTTAAGGATTAGTTGACTTAGGGGAACTCATAAGAAATAGTCCATTATTAATCGCTCATTTTCTAGCTGACTTTCGGAAAATTCTTAATTAATTCTTCAAAAATGCTTTTCTCTTTTCCTTAGTACATTAAACCCTGATTGTCAGCACTGAGAGTGGGTATTTTTTGGAGTCATTGAGGCACAATCCGTCTATTAGTGCACTTTCTGATTTTAACTCTCATTTTCTCCTTGACCTCTAGTGTGATCTAGTGGCTGTGCAGTTCCAAGTTTGGGGTCCTGGCATGTTTTGGATAATAGTCCTCTTGGTATAGATTAGCTGCAAATACCTATTATTTTGTAAACTTTTGATTTTTTAATTCTGAAGAATGGATACTGAAGCATGTCAAATAAGAATACAAATAAATTCTTTTTGATTTTTAAAATTTATTTTTAGGTATCTATCTATCTATCTGAGCTCTGGTAGCATAGTGGCTAAGACACTTGCCTGCTAACCAGACGGCTGGCGGTTCAAACCCACCAGCCACTCCTCACAAGGAAGTTTGGGCAATCCTACTTCTGTAGTGATACTGCCTCGGAAACCAAAGGAGGGGCCGCTATGAGTCCGGTTTGACTCAACGGCACATAACAACAGCAACATCTATCTATCTATCTATCTATCTATCTATCTATCTATCCTTTCTCTATCTATCTATCTATGTATCTAACTACCTATCTTTCTATCTATTTACTAATACATTCATTTAACAGATTGACCATTTAACATACAATTGACATTCTCTGGAGAAAAATGATCGCTCTCTAGAACTTCCAGTGATTTCTTATTTATCCATTGGTTTTCATTTCAGTAGTCAGCACTTTTTTTTTGGAAATCCATTCATTTTCTAAACATTCTTATATTTACTCGATACCTTCTGCATTCATTTGACTTCTTTCTCAGTTTGTTTTGTATTTTCACAAATTTTTACAGCAGTTCAAAACCACCAGCTGCTCTGTGGGTGGAAGATGGAGTAATCTCCTTCCACAAAGATTTACAACCTTGCAAACCCAGCGGGGGTCACTATGATTCAAAACTGATTTG